>NC_077237.1:72753022-73053022 GCF_947179165.1 Solanum dulcamara
CAAGATCAGTGATAAGTGTCATATCATGTAAAGCTTGAATGATGTCCTTGGTTCGAAGCTTTGTCGTATCTGATAGCCTGTTCGAAGGTTGTAAAGTTCCTTTAAGCTAGGAAAATCTTGACATGGTTTTTCAAAAATTTGCTATAACTGGTAAACTTTGCAGTTGACTGAAATTTGAAGATACTGGAGATTGTTGAGGTTAACTTAAAACTTTTAAGATGCTAGGTATCATTTGAAGTTAGATTTAAACTTTTAAAGTTGACTAATTTTCTGATGATGTTGTCACGACCCGCACTACGCCCTAGCCATGGCTAGAAATTAGAATTTTTGAAGAAATCCTAACCAAGACTCTTAGCATATCATAAGCATACATAAGGTAAATAAAGCAAGTACAACTAAATCAAAATACCGAAGCATAATCTCAAAAAAGGCATAAGTCTCAATAATGAGAAAAGGATGATAAAATAGACTCCATGAATATCTAACATGCTTCTACTAACTCGATGGGGGAATAAGACAAGTCCCTAACTCACCCATGACAACATAAGAAGTAATGAAGAAGTCAAATGACAACATGAAGTAAAAATATCTCATCCTCGGAGCATGAGTACTTACCACCAAAAACTACTTGAGCAAGCTCTAGCCACGAATGGGATGAACATGATCGTCAGCCCCTACATTATGATACAATGTAGGCAAACATATGCGTTTGTACATAGAAAGCACTAAGTATGTGAGATATGCATGAACAATGAAATAAGGCATAAACAATATGAACATAGGATGCATGAACAATGTGATGAAAGCATGAATAGGTCTTAAAAGCATTTAAAATCATGTCGAAAGTGTGTGGTCAATGTATCATGAACTTCATAATATATATATATATATATATATATATATATATATATATATATATATATATATAACTTGTGTGAGATAGTACCTTTAACCTTATGAGAGATCGTGGACATGTGAGAGATATTAGTAGTCATAGCAAGAAATACCTTAAACATTGTGAGAAAGACTTTTTACCTTTGTGAGAGAACATACTTTACTTTGTGAGAGATACGTTAACCGACATAAACCATGTGAGCTACTACATGAAGTCCCGAAGTTTACCCATACATCGGAGGAAAGGATGAGGCTACTTTCCAAGGTAGACTCTTATATGCCTAAGTGAATCTACTAAGCTACATAAAGGATCGAGCCTCTACTATGGGTGACCCTTAAAAAATTGAGCCTTTACTACGAGTGATCCTTTATCCTACGGTGGTACATACTTATGGGACAATGGGATCTTACTACGGATATCTTGCCTCAACTACAGGAGAGAGTGCCTATCTCAAGGTCCACTCGATGCTAGGTAAGCTCTCAATGAAATAAAAAATCATAAGTCAACATCATGTGGGAGGGGCCATATCTACTACCTGTCCACTATTTATAAAAACATTGTCATTGAATATTTCCTTCTCATGTGATTCCTATAATGTGGGTGTAGGCCTTCCATCATTACGAATCTTTTTTATAAAACATCATTAGGGTCTTAAGTCACCCTCATTCATAAAACTTACTTTCATACTTGAAATTCAAGATCATAGCTTATACTAGAAATTAAGGTAAAACATGAATACATGATCAATTGACTTGAAAAACATAAAATTAGCTTGAAAATATGCATGATCATATACTTTATATCAACCCACACATAATTCATGAAAATAAATCTCAATTGGATGCATAATTGAAAATATTCACAATTCATATCATGAACCCTAAAAATCAATGTAGTAAAATTCATAGAAAAACTCTTCAATTCAATGCAAAAATCCTCAACTTATATCAAAATAGATTCATAATGATAATTAGAATCATAATTCATGCAATTGGAATGAAGATCATAAAACTTATAAGAATACATACTTTAATTGATTGAAAAGAGAAGAATTTATTGGTCTCCATGAGTGAAAGTACCCTAGGATCAAATACCCACATACCTTGGGTGGATTGCTTGATTGAAGCTTGAAAATTAATGGAAGAATTAGAAAACCTAATTGGTCCTTTAATGGAGTCTTGTAGGAGAAGAAAAAAGTCTTGAGAGGATTTCTAGATACTTGAATGTTTAGATTAATGATTATGAGGGGAAAACTAGTTAGTGGAATAATTCATTCCTTCAAAACATATGAAAATGACTTAGAATAGGGTTAAAAGGCTTTAGAAAGGACCAAAATAACCCTAGGACACGTGTAGGAAGTTTTTGAAAAAGGTTGCAGTCATCCATCACGAAAGTCACGGAAGGAAATACAGCCCATACTAACCTTCACGGTCTGTAGTGTAGGTCGTGAACATGCGACTTCTTGACAGGGTATACTAAAATAGGCATAACTTTGTACTCCGAATTCCAAATGAGGCAAACTCGATGGCATTAAAAAGAGGATTCAAAGACCTTTAATCTGATAGATTGTGGGACATCTAATTATTTATATTCTAGGAGATATTATTGATTGAATTTGACCCATATAAAATCCTACATCGAAACTCAATCAGTAAGGAAGCTTTCAACTTAACTTTGTGCTAAAGGATACTTGTGACTTTAAAACATCTCCAAATCTATTCCCACACTAAAAATTATCCTTAACATCCCTAAGATAAAAATAAAGGTATCCCTAGATGGTCCATCTTCACGGTCTGTGAAAATATCTACGGGCCATGGGGTGGTCCGTGAAGATTGCCTTGGTCAAGCTTGGACAAGAAATCTTGATGGAAAGGGACCGCGGTCCGTGATGGACTCGACAAGTGACCCTCATGAATCTGACACACTTCCTGGTTTTGAGGGTTGGTTTCCATGGACCACTTGAAGGTCCGTGTCTATGACTACAAATCATGAACATGGTCATGATCCTTTCCTGATCTCACTTTCATTCCCTAGCACTACCACGACTCCCTTCCACGGGCTGTGGTGCTGAATAAGGCCCGTGATGGGCTTCGTGAACCTAAAAAGGCAAAAATTTTCTTGAGATTTCATCCTTACATTCCGTGTTTCGGCTTTTCAATTTTTCGGGGTCTTAAAGATATTGGGGATCATTTGAAGTTAACTTCAAATTTCTGATCATGTTGGTGATCTTTTGAAGTTCATCTCAAAATTTTGATCATGTTTGATGAAATTTTTAAGCTCATCCTTAAAAATTTCTGTCACAGTTATATGTGTTGGTAAATCTCAAACTATTGATAGGATATTTGTATAATTTTTGAGACCCTTTCAAAAATTATGTCTAGTTTCTCTTTCGATGCACCCTCAATCTTGACTTGCTGGATAAATATCTTCTTTGAAATTTGAGTCCATCTCCAAAATTCTATCATAGTTTTCATTATAAATAAAAAGCTTACGGGAGGTGTGACCGAGCCGTTGTGGCGCCTACATATCCCATTGAGGTAGGAATCAGGTCAAACATAGTTCTCTTCTCGAGAGTAAATTTTTTTAAAATTTTAATAAGAAAATGACCAAGGCCGACACAGGCCTCCTACATATTTCATTCTAGAGAATTCAGGTCAAACGTAGTTCAAATACAAAAGAGTATATTAAAAATAGATAAAGGGGTGACCGAAGCCGACATAGATCGACTACGTATCTCATTCTTGAGAATTCAGTTCAGACGTAGTTCATTAAAAAGGGGGATAATTAAAAACAAACATGCAATGAAATAATTACAAGCAAATGATGCAATTACAGGAAAAGAGACTAAAGAAAATTTTAAATCTTCAAACATAGTATCTCTTGACAACATCTGAATTGATTGGCAATTTGTGAGAGGTGTATTATCAGAAAAATATATCGATGTATTGTTTGAATAAACTGATGAATTCTCTTTTCCGACCTTTTATCAGATGGACATTGATTCTTATTTCTTTGACACATTCATCATTTTCCATATTCACTATTTTAGTCTCTTCGAGATTCGACCTGTCCTGACCCTCGACCTGCTCCAATTCTTTGACGAGGTGTTTTGGTACTATCTTATCATATTCTTTAAACTCATTATTTGCTTCATTTTGATCATTCAGCTCGTGACATGACATGCTATTTATATGTTTTATATTATTTTTACTGAAATCATAAATAAAGACTGTTAGATAGCAAAATTAAAGCAACTAAAATAAATTTTAGCAATTAAAGAGGCTTTTATTTGACATAAGAAAATGCAGATCTTGGCCATGGCCATGGAGTAATTTGCCTTTTTTCAAAACATTACAAAGGAAATTAAAGCATAATAAGGTAAAAATGACATAAAGGGTGGGTTTTAGGCCTCATCAAGACTACCACCGATTTAAAAATAACATACAATTATTTTTATCTGTCAAGATGAGCAATGAACCAAAGGCGGAGTGCTGGTCCAATTTGGTAATTCCTCCTTCGTCTTGGCGTCTCGATCAACACTTTAAGCACAATATCACCTTCTTCGAAAAGATTCCTGATTTCTTTTCCTAAATCATCATCATAGTCATGCTTTTGCACTGAAAAAAACTGGTATAAGTGAGACAAAGTTTTTGGTATAGCACGATCAACTTCCTTTTTGCTTTGATCCTCTTTTGGCACTAAAGCAAAAGCTTGATGAGGTGCCATAACCACAAATTTGGGCTTTTTACTTATGCTCTACGAGTCTACAACTTTCTCAAGATTGTTAGG
This sequence comes from Solanum dulcamara, assembly GCF_947179165.1. Lineage (NCBI taxonomy): Eukaryota > Viridiplantae > Streptophyta > Magnoliopsida > Solanales > Solanaceae > Solanum > Solanum dulcamara. The sequence goes on from NC_077237.1 coordinate 72,757,707, forward strand.
ATTGGCTGGAATTATAACTTTATCCTCACACTAATCTTCTTCGACTTCAATCATGTTAAGATTCGTCTAGGGGTTACTATTGACATTGGGAGTGACAGTTCAAAGAGTGACAACTCTTTGATCAATTAAGTCCTGAATTTTATTCTTCAAGCTGATGCAATCCTCAGTGGTATGTCCAACACCTCCCGAATGGTAGGCACTATAAAGATAGGGTTTGTAAAGTTTGGAGTTGACATTGATGTTTTTTGGATCCATGGTTTGTATCAGACCATCTGCTTTCAATCTATCAAAAAGATGCGTTCGACTTTCAACCAAAGGAGTAAAGACTCGTGAAGGTTTCTTCTCAATGTTTGAGCAAAGAGGGTTGTACTTATTTCACAGAGGTGGAGGTAGTTGACGATAGTTTGAAACATTCTGGCGAGTAGGTGTTGGCATATGAAAATTTGGATATTGTGGAGCTTAATAGCTTGGAGGGGTACTTTGGTAATATAGCAATGAAATTTGGTAATTTGAGTGGACTTTTGGAAAACTTGGTTGTGGAGCTTGGTAACTCGGTTGAACAATTGGGTAATTTTATGGTGGAGCTTGGTAATTCAGTTGGGAATTTAAGAAATTTGGTGGTTGGGCTTGATAATTCAGTTCGACATAAAAGATGGAGTAATGATTTTGTGGAGCTACATGGTAAGTTGTGGGTGGCGAAGTCTTTTGGACATTTAATCCAGTATGCCTCTTTGATTTTGATCTCGATTCATATGAAACGTAGAAAATGTCTTCCCTCTTTCTCCTCAACAGCCTTAAGGATTTAGTTTCAACAGCCACCCGGGGGATCTTTCCGGTCTTAAGGCCATCCTCAATAGTCTCACTAACTTTTACTATCTCAGCGAATTTTGCTCCTTCCATAAGCAATATCCACTCGTAGTACTAAGGATCTTGTATGCGCACAAAAACTTTGATGATCTTTGACCCTTGCAGACTCTTTTCTCCAACGGTAGGTGTATTCTCAATAGCTTTCAGTAGACTTCTGTTTGATTCTCTCCACAGAATATCTATTGGGAATGATTTCCATATTGTAAGCAAATCTTTCAATGAAATCTTTAGCCAAAGCATTCCAACTTGGACATTGTTTCATTTCTTGAGAAGTAAACCATTCCAAAGCTTCTCCGCTTAGACTTCTGCTAAAGAGCCACATCAACAAAGCCTCATTTTTTGCAACTCCCACAGGTTGGCCGCAATAAGCCCTCAAATGAACTAGGGGATTCCCAAATCCATAAAAAATATTGAATTTTGGTACTTTGAACCCTTCTGGGAGATCCAAATTCGGATGAATGCACAAGTCTTCATAATTTAGTCCTATGACATTTGGGGTATAGTGAAACTCCTTCATTTATTTTGTAATTTCTTCCTTCAAGCTCTGCTTAGTCATTTTCTCTTTGTCCCTCCACTCTTTCTCCTTCCCTTCTCCTCATAGTGGTTGGTTTTGAGATATGTGGTGAGGCAAAGTATGATTCTGATAGAATTGGGTCATGAAAAGTGGCTTTTGAATGTATGGGGTGAATGATAGGTGGATTTTAAATGTCTTAAGTAGGGGTTTGATATGCGAAAGGGAAAGTTTGGGAATTGTTGGCATTTGGGTTTTGAGGAGAAGGTGACTTTTGGTATGAGGAGCTAGCATGATAGGAGTTCGAGACAGTTAAATCGATAGTGGGAGGTTTGTGAATTATAGTAGTGGGTGGGTTGTTTAGGGATTGTTCGTATATTGGATTCGAAGTTGGAAAATCAAGGGGGGACTTCCGCCGTCAGGAATAAGAATGTTAGTGCGATAGCTAAATTTGTCAAATCTCGGGTCTTTTGCATCTCGGCCCTCATTTCAGTAACTTGTTGCATTAGTTGTGCAATCAGCTTATTCTGCTCAGTGATGAAAGTTTCCATCACAGTAATTTTTGTCAAATCAATATCCTCACTATTTTCAGTCACATTTTTGTTATCCTTTGACAGATTTTGGTTGGGTATTAGACCTCGTGAAGTATGGATGTTCATCCATTTATCAACATATATCAGTTCTAATTACATGTAAAGAAGAATAAATCAAACTATAAATATATTAGTCTATGAAGATGATAAATAATACAAGATATCACACACAGAGCAACAAAACATACAATAGTTGCTTGATTCGAAGATAAACTAGTCACAGATATAGGAAAATGACTAAATTGACAAGATTTTGCCTATTCGGTTTGAGATTTGTGCATTAGGAAAGTTGACTTATGTGTACCCGAGGTTTTCTTGCATTTTCACGGTTATATCTTGATATCTGTTGGTGTGAAATTTATATTTTCTTGTAAAAAATGAAAGGGGCAAAAGTAAACTTTTTGAAAGATAAGGATCGGGCCTTGAAGGCTGCCTACGTATCTCATAAAGGAGAATTCAGATCCTGCGTAGTTCGACTAACTTGAATCTCTTTTCAACTTGAGATGACAAATAAGCCTTTATTGAAAAGAGAGAGTAAGATTTAAGATTTGATAGTGAAGTCCAAAGATTTAGGATTTGAAAGTGCAGTTTGAATTTTGTAGGGAAACTAAAGACTCTAGGAGCATTTGGACGCACATTCAATAGTAACTTGATATTCTTACTTTGGGAGTTCGAAAAAGGAATGGGCTAGAATGTCTTCAAGTAAATCAAGACATTCATTCAAATAGTTATAACATATAGAAGATAAACAATTATTGTGCATCCTAAATAAATATGTGACCCTTTTGTGCCAAGGGTAGACCTAATCATTTGAAGGATGTATAACGTTACTGAAAATGTTCCATTGTCCTAAAATCCATATTTATACAAGTTTTTATGAAATCTGAATGAGGGATACATAATAGGGAAAAGGGAAATAAATAACAGTCCACGCATGGATACAATCTATGCTATGCTTCAATGAAAGGTCCTTCATTCTTGGAATTTCGATATCTCCGAACGCCTTACACCTTTTGGATAGAATAGCAGCTTGTGAAGATCCTTCTTCCATTAGACTAAGCTATTAAAATAAACCCTCAACCCCAAGGAACAATGGTTTGTCAAACAACGAATACATCCTTCAAAATTAAACACATAAGTATGATCGTCCATTTAGGTCGAGGGCCGTTTTGGACTCAAAGTGATCCTTCTAGTGGGCCCAATACTCCTTGGATATTGGGTCATCTTAGGACAATGCGCTAAATCAAGGTTTTGACTTCACTCTACGCTAGTTGACTAAGAGGGCTTTATTTAAAAGTGGATCGATGATCCAAGCGGACAACACAGGTTGGGGAAGTTAACGATCATTGACCGCTTGAGGTAAACTCACTTCGTTAGGGGTATCCCAATAAAATAATTTGGTTTGAACGGTTGGGACTCGCATAACCGTCATTTAAGTGGAAAATAAAAAATGCCAAACGGCGAAAATATGTTATGCATGTGATGATAGTTCAATAGTCATAATTAAACACATAAAGCACAAATAAAAAAAGTAAATTATTAATTATTACATTTCTGAATAGTTAGTCAAATAGGTTAGTCAAATCTAGCTGTTAGAATGTAATTAAATCCCCAGCGGAGTTGTCATTTCTGCTATGAGTCATTTGAAAAGACAGTTTAAAATTGATTTAGACTTTTCAGTAAAACTAAACTTAAAAGAGACTCGCCACTTAATATTTTTAAATAAATTAAGAAAACTTGATTTAAAAGACTTTAACAGATTTAAGTCTTAAAAATTTAGAAAAAAGGATAAGGGTTCAAATTTCCACTTTGAGAAGGTATTAGCACTCAAAGTGACCACAAACGCGCAGTTATTCGATGATTTGAAAATTATTTAACTAACTTTTGAAAAATATTAATTTAAAAGAAAATAAAGACTTTGAAAATTATTTTAAGAAAATGATCAAACTTAAACATTGGAAATAATATAAAAAGAGGATAAAAGTTTATCAAAATGACTAAGTAAAGGTAGAAAATTATTTAAAGAGTAAATTAACGTGAAATGGTTCATCTTTAGGGAAATCTAATTAAGTTAAATCAAACTAAAATTAATATATAAGCAAGTATAAATAATATAAATAAATAAATTATTACAATCTGAATTAATATAAATAAATGAAATGTGAAAATATGGCCCAATATTTAGTTTTTGTATGTCTGGAGTAAGTTGTTGGTCCACCTTTATTTTGAGACTTAGGCCCAATTCCACTGTATATCATCGCTGTATATAAATTATATATTAGTGTATACACTACTATTTTCCACCTGTATCTCACGTATATCAGCATCCAAAACTTGTAATTTTTGCTTCCACTTTCGCTCCTTGGCCCATTTGACGAGGTTGACTCAATAAGAAAGAATTTGGGTCTCGGTGGCCCAACCTTTTTCCAGAGTAGAAAACTTGAGATGAGACGAGCTGAAGAGAGCCAATCCACGAGTAGAAATCCACTGGAGAAACCCAAAAAGAACAAACAAAAACTTAAGTTGTTGAGCCTTTGTCTAACAGAAACCCTTTATTCTTGATGGAAAATTTAGTAGTTCGGGAGGTTTTTTTTCTCTCTTCCTTTTGGGTAAAATTCATATATTTTTCCGAACCTCTATTTTTGTAACCTTCAAGAATCCAACTCCCGAACCTCTAGAACGATTGGAGAAGGCAGGTTTTATAGGAAGGAGATAAGGGTTTCAATTGGGGTGGAATTTTCGGATAAGAATGAAATTTGAATTTCAAATCCCAAATAGGATAAGGAATATGCTCGAATCATTCCAATTTCCCCCAAATCCTCAATGAATTTGGATGAAAGGAGGTGAGGTTGAAGGTAGAGATTCAATTGAACCTTCACGAAGATTGAAATGCCGAAAATCAAGCGAGCAAGGACGAATTGCAAGAGCCGTTCCTCGAAGACGCGTATGTAGAGGTCATATGCAGTATGGTGTACGCACTGGAGTATATGTTGTGTATCATGGTGTATTGTTGTGGGTTTGTTTTGGTGGGCTGAATATTGTATTGATGTTATTGGGCTTTGGTGGGTATTGGTATTTGGGGGTTAGTTAGTGCATGTAGTGTAGTGTACAAGAAATTGGAATTGAAATGATGGGTCGGTGGAATTGTAATGGGGAAAGGATTTTTTTAGGTTTTGTGTTGGTGTATAGGGTAATAATTTTATAAAAGTATATATATCGATCAAGAATTATAAATAAATGCCAACATTACTTTAAAATAACTTAAATTTTGAATTTTTACAAGTTCATTATTTTAAAATTGTTTGAAATTGAAGAAGCTCGATAACTAATTTACATTATAGAAAGTCAAAATTGGGTGTTAACAATGAGACCAAGTGAAAGAGCACATTTATGTATTATGTCCTTTTATATTATTATTATTATTATTATTATTATTATTATTAAAAGCTTTTATCATCTTAATAAATCAACCAGCTGCACTTTAATTCAAAATAATTTGTCACAATCCGATTTCTCAGGTCATGATGACGCTTATTATAACCCACTAGTAGGCAAGCCAACTCATATCCTGGAACTGTAAGTAATGGGACGTCAGGGTAGAAGACCAATAAATCTATCTAAAACAGTAACGAAAATAATGGGAGCATACATGAACGACGGAAACAGCTAAATATATATACAAACCAAAACAAATCTCTCCCAGAACCTAGAAGTCACCTATACAGATCTACTAGTAAAAAGGAGTACAAGTTCCAAAAGTGGACCACAAAAACAAAGTTGTCTCAAAAAGCAAAAGACAAGCAAAATGTATATACAGAAAGAGACGGGTAAACCCAAGACGCAATGTGCTCACCCTCGCCTCCAAACACGACTGCAGTTGGCTCGAACTCAACGCCGATAGTTAGTACTCAGACCTGCATCACGAAAACAGATGCAGAGTGTAGTATGAGTACCAAAACAACAGGTACCTAATAGGCATCATAAGACGACTGAGTGAGATAAGAAAAAGTAAACTGAAATGCGAGTAAAGGCACACATCCAAAGACAGGGCAAGAAGTAAACGTAGGTATGTACACGAGCGTACTGACTGATAAACAAAAAAAATCTAACTAACTCCACCGGGCTCCCATAAACTTGACGGGTATGCTCATGCAAAAATAAAGGCTAACCGCCTACCCGGACTCCTATAATCCTGATAGATGCAAGAATAATTGAAGAAAGATGAATGAATTCAAAAGGGTTACATTAGTACCACTATTTTCCTGAACTTGAACCGAACCATTTCCAATTCTAACACCTCAAACCCCAACTAAGAGTAGATAAAGACTTAACCTAAGATTCATCAGGAAATCAGGAATTTAACCATATGTAAGTTGGACCACGAATTGAAATTGAATAACTATAGCTAATGAGTCGACATGAGTGGACTAGACCATAAACCTTAATTGGGTAGCTGTAGCCAAAGGTCGAGCATGGGTAAGCTAGACCGCGTACTGTAACCAGATAAATATAGCTAGAAATCTTGAACACAAGTAAGTTGGACCACGGATTGGAATCGGATATCTATATCTAAGGAACCGATCACAAGTAAGCTAGACCACAAACTTTAACCAGGTAACTGTAGCTAAGGAACCGAACCAAGTTAGAATCAGCATCCAACCATGCATCACGAGGAGTGCCTCCAAATAGAATGCCATCAATATGTCATTCCATCCCGAACTAAATATACCCTAAATCACCAAGGAAACTTTCAAAAATGAAGGATCGAATGATACAAGGCTGATAGGAGAGTAGGGCATTGTGGAGGTAAAATCACAAGCTGAGTTACTGCCTAGCTAAGGCTCAGACTATCAGACTCAAGTCTACTATATCAGTCTACAGGGGGCTAATCATCTGAAACAATGTCGGAGAAGCTCTAAGTCCCAACGGTACCCAAAATCGAGCAAGTCTAAGGCAACACTAGTCTAAGCCTAGACTAAGTCCAAACATGCTTCCAAATATATAACCACATGCATAGTATTCACCACAAGGCATGGATGATCAACAATAATGGGAGTCATACTTACATTATCCAATAATTACTTGAAATAAGTCCTAGGACATGGATTCTAGTAAATTAGCATGCTCGACACCCAACCCCACCAACTCATATAAATCATTGTATAATTGCCTAAAGATGCTCAGTCTTATGAGGGGAAAAATTATAGCTTACCTGAATTTTGACCAAGCCCGATCCAACTCACGAAACCAGAGCCTTTCCCTTCTAAGCGGCCTTCGAATACTTCCACGCTATCAATACTAGAACCACAATGTTAATATGATCTCTATGACACTACAATCATTAAATTCGGAGGTGGGCCAATTTCGAAGTCAAAAATTGGAAATTGTGGGACTCTCTCCATAAATCACGGAGTTTTATCCTAATTCTTGAATTCTAATTGAGTTAATTCTTCTTCTATTGAGTTATATATATTTATGCATTGAGCTTATTATTATTTTTATCTCTCATATTATTAGAATTATTATTCGTGGCTACTTTTCCATGGACTCTAATTGATTTGATGTTCATGATTTATTTATTTTTCATGCGTGTTTTGAATAAAGATGTTGACTTTTAATATGCATTGACAAAAAGATTGATTTGAATTAATATTATATATGTATTTTATTGAGTTTTGAAAGAGCAAAAGCATTGAGTTTAAATGAACTTGATTGTTTGGGTTAAATGATATTTTGAGCAAGATGTTTTGATGAGATATAAATGATGTTTTAAAGTGTAATGATGATGATGCGTTGAAATGAGTTTGATATTTTAAATTAAAGTTTGAGATTAGATGATGAGGTTAATATGAGCACATGCTTTGGGAGTATTATTAAGCACCGAGTTGCGTAAGCATTTAATTGACTTAAACCCCAGAACTATGTAACTAGCGTATGATGGAAGCTATGCCTCTTAAGTCCCAAAAAAAGGACTTTTATGATTAGATCCAAGATGGTGATGTCCTTTACCCTGTTAAGGTATTGGATGGATGTGGCAACGACATCGCTTCGTTGTATCATCACTAGCTCATAACTGATGGTTGTTGGTTAGAGAAACTCTCAACTGAGTAAGCATTTCTTATTATTATTATTATTAAACTTGCATTGCACGTTGATGTTTAGATGATATTAAGTTCTGAGCTGAGTCTTTCTGAGAGGAGTATATTGATATATTTTCTTACTTTCCTGCCATTTTACATACTCGTACATTTCATGTATTGACATCATTCGACCTGCATTATTTTATAATGCAGATACAGGTGTTAGAGATCCTCAATAGGCGCATCGTTGGAGATTATTACTTTCCAACTATTTAGTGAGTCCTTGTATTCGAAGAAACTCTTTATCCTTTCATTATTGTTGAGAATTTTATTTCTTTTGAGGTAGTCATGGACATGTCATTGGCACCGTCTGATAGTGTTAAATGATTTATAGAAAGAGTTTGATGATGTAGTTGGAGTAATTTTCCTTTAAACTACTTCTCCTAAGAATTATTTCTTTCCTTTGATGTTGATGATGGAGATCTCACATGACCATGGACATGTCACTTAAGTCTTCGTTGATGAACAGATGAGTGATGAGACCAAGTGGTTCTCTTGGAGATCAGATATGATTTATGAGTGTTGGCCACACCTATGGCACCCTCACAGAGCGTGACACTAATGCACTATAGTGATGATATGATGATGACTAATACAAAGTAATATATTTTTGATGAAAATTCATGAAATTCATCCATTAAATTTGCTCCATTTCGTAAAGAGAATGTGGTAATAATGCATGATAAGTTTGAAATTCGCCTATTGATTTGATCCATTCTATTGTATGAATGTGGTAGCAGTGAACAATAAGTCTGAAATATCACAAGTGATTGAATATATGAATAAGGGCATGGAGGGACAGAATTATAATAGTCATCATTGGAGTAATTATAAAAGGAAGAACATTGTGGGTTCTCCAAATAGTCCTTCAAAATGTGAAGGTAATTTTTATCATCATAATGACATGAAAGGTGATTGGATCTGTGGTCCTTTTGCGACATAATAATTTGATAAATTTATAAATCCTCCATCAAAAGAAAGGATGATAACGTGTTGGTACACTTGACCTTTCAAAATAATGTTGAGGTGGGTCATGCAAAAATAACAAAATTTAAAGTCATGACAATAAGCTATAATACAAATTTATGAAGCATATACATATGATTGGTTCATTCCCTAAAGAGAATGTAACTTGTGGTAAATATCATGAATGCTCGATCATTCTGAAAGTGAATTAGTCAAGATGTGATAAAAAAAATTATGGATTAGATATATGTCACAAGTCACCTCTACGGGAGATTTGAAATAAATAAATAAAATTATTATGGATTGGACATATGTCACAACTCTCCTCTACGGGAGATTTGAGAGAAATAAATAAATGTTACTTTGGCATAAATAGTCATTGGTTGTGTACATATGGTAGGACAAAAGTAAAGCAAGAAACATGTCTTGTCTGTAATAATTTTGACCATGAGAATAATAATAATAATAATAATAATAATAATAATAATAATAATAATAATAATAATATAATTTTCTCCTTAAAAGAATGTTCATCATATGGGTGGTGTCATGAGATAGTATACAAAATTAATTGTGAGTTTCAAAGAGCTATTATACTATCGGAGGAATAATATTGGGGTTGTAGTAAGTCTCAAAAGAAACTTTTTAAGTTTCTGAGGAATTGAAAATAATTTTTTTTTATAATTGAGACTATAAGTTATGAAAAAATTTAATATCTTTAAATTACTACAACTGAAGCGTGTTTTAAATATTTATGTAAAATATTACCCGCCTTTTTTTTAATCTTGTTTGTTGTATACAAACATGGGAATGATGATGGAATCATATGCAAAAGTAAACTTAGTTTATTGGAATAAAGATCAATTGACATGACCAGTTGACCATTTTGGTTCAAATGTGATGAAGAAGTAATTGAAAATTTACGTGGCTATATGATGAATAAATAAAAGATTCTTCAATAATTCTCTTGTGTTGTTTGTTCTCATGATAAAATGATAATTGTATCATTGTACCAGCTAAGGTTGGAATTATATTCTGTGAGATTTTAGAACTTATAAAAAGGTGAATATGGGCCCGTTCACCCGCCATGTGAACCAGTTACAACTATATGATAGTTATATCTATAAAATGGTCACATATGCTTTATTGTCAATTTACAAATTGGTCTTTATTGTCACTTTATAAATTTATTTTTGTAAGGTTGTTTGTTCGAATTGTTAAATTACGATCACAGTTCCAAATTATAAAACTATGCTGATAATGTCAGTTGTTTTTAGTAGAAGTTGTATGCCTCCAAGTATATCTAAACCATGGGTATGAGAACAAAACTCCCAAATAAGCTTTGATATCGGATGAATTTATCTAACATATAGCAACACATGTACGTATCAAGCAAATAAGGCTTCCTCATCATAATTGGTTCACGGTCAGGAACCAAATAATTTCCATCTAAACTTTAAATGTGCGATATCTGATTTAATTTCTCCATTACGCATAGAGATGAATCCTCAAATGAGGTTGGGGTGAATGTCAAATTTTCTAACATGAGGCGAAAAGATGATTGACAATGAAAATTATGAATGAGATGAATTGTCTAGATCCTCATTTAAAAAAAATAATTCATTTTCATAATATTACAAATCAATTGCCAGATGAATTTGCTGACCATATGTTGTAATTCAGTTGTATATGCTCCAATGAGAAGTCCTTAAAGGATAAATTCTATAATATGCCTGGAGCGAAGTAGACCAATAGATTCCAAATGTAAAACTCCTTAAGGAAGGAGAGGAGAAAATGATCGAGATTTTCATGATAACGAAGCAAGTGTTTTAAAGGAGCACGAGAACATAAAACCTTGGCAAAGGTTCAGGTACCTGAAATAATAAAATATGAAGAGATCGAGATAAATTATGTCGTGTTGGAATCGAGTTAAATGACCGTCGATGGTATCTTTGACATGAATTAACTCTTAATCCTATAGATGATTACGAGGAACTTGAATTCAAATATGTTATATAGTTTGGACAGATAAATGATTGGCCAAATAAATGCACTATTCAAGTATATTATATTTCACTTTAAAAAGTGATGTGTTTGGACTTATAGTCCATGGATCAAGATATAATGTCAGTGGGGTACAAATACAAATAAATCATTATGCAAAAGTATAGCCATAAGATATAAAAAAAGGTATGATTTGCCTTGAGGCATAAAAGGGTTTATGCAAAAGTCCTAACATTATTAAATAGAGATATATTCTCCTGTGATGGATGCAATGAGGCTTGTTTCAGTTTGGCAATAGATGAAATCTTTGAATATATGTAATGAATGATTGTCATGTCTAGCTAGATGATGAAGGTTATATTAAAATCTGAAAATCCTTGAAGAATTTAAAAGTTCTTAAAGTGATTCCATTGAGTACCTCAATGGTTGTGCGATTGCTTATTGAGTACCTCAATAGTTGTGAGATTGCTTAGCCTAGAGAAAGATCAATTCTGATATGATGAAAATGATTGAAATGTATCATGTAATAGTGGAGTTGGTGCACGTACATATTGTTGGTTATCCAAATACTAGAAGATTATTACATAACGAAAGTTATATGAGAAGTTTGTCATATTATCGTTCAAGTTATGACAAGATACTAATAAAAAAGTGACTCAACTCATAAAAAATGTGTGATTTTCTTTTTGAGAAAAGGAGACGAGCTTCAACAAAATTAAAATGTTCAATCTCTGAGCTAGAAACGATTGATTATGTAGATGTTGGAATGAAAATAAGCATATATTCAGATACCTCTGAGGGACCATTAGTATGAGATTGTTTTACTCAAATAAATCAACGTCACAATTGATTGGTTATGCAGATGCAGGATATTTATCTGATCCCCATAAAGGTCGACCATAGACAGGCTATTTATTTACATATGGTAGTAAAACTATATCATGGCGTTCAACAAAACAAACTTTGCTTTCCACTTCTTCAAATCATCCAAATATAATAGTCATTCACGAAGCAAGTCGAGAATGTGTTTGGATAAAATCAATAACTCAACACATTTAAGAAACATGTGACCTTACTTTGAAATGAGATGTTCCAACAATATTGTATGAAGACAATGCTGCATGTGTAGCTCCACTAAAGGGAGGATACATCAAAGAAGACAAATGGTTTTACTCATGATCTTTAAAAAAAGGGTGAAATAGATGTTCAACAAGTTCATTCAAGTGACAATTTAGCAGATTTGTTTATTAAGGCATTGCCAACTTCAACCTTTGAGAAACTGAGATACCAAATTAGAATGCGTCATCTTCAAGATATTAAGTGATGTTCTCATTAGGGGAAGAAAATACACGCTACACTTTTTTTTTACTTAACCAAGATTTTTATCCCACAGGGTTTTTTCTGGTAAGGTTTTTAACGAGACAACAAATAATGCATATTAGGAATAAATATATATATACTTGTTCTTTTATTAGAACCTTTATTTTATATGGATATGTAAGGAGGAGTGTTGTAAAATAATATATGTCCACGTTATCCTCCACTATAATTTATTTCCACTATATCTTATCCACCACTACAATTTGTTTTCATTATATCTTATCTACCACCATAATTTGTTTCCACTACAAATTGTTACTTCTTTTAGACCTATAAATGACCATTATTGTAAGCAGGGATGATCATAGAAAAGACAAGAAAACAATAAGATTACTCATTTGCTCTCTCCTCTTCTTAATTTGGTTTGTCATTTTATTTATAACAAATAGGGAAATAACTACTAATTAATGATAAGGGTAAATTAGAAATTACGTTAAAATTATCTCTTCGTTTCAAAAATTGGACAGGTATTGTTGGACATCTATTTTTAGTATAGTGGACAAGTAAAGATGGACGGAGGGAGTATGTCAAAAATGACAAGTAAAAAGGAAGGGAGGAAATATTTTCCCATATTTATAGAGACTAGTTTCACACGTGTATTTTATATTATGAAACACATGTTTACGCAAAACAATATTAATATTATGATAACAAAGTTTAAACGAAAAACTAAAAAATTAAAGAACAAAGCACAAACTTTTGCGCTCTATTATGTCTTTGACTTTTTTTTAAAACAAAATGAAAATCAAAAAAATACTATTAGTTTTTTAAAATGTAAAATTAAATCAACTCAAACTCAAGTAAAATCAATTTGGTCGATTTTTTAATTTGGATAAGTTTTTGCCCAAATCGTAAATACTTAGATCCTAATATGCTTCTTCCAATAGGGAAGATTGCACAAAAAGTGAGTGTAACGACCTATTTCCGTCGTTAGGGATAGGCCAATGGAGAAGGATTTCGGGCTAGAAAACTTCGGATAGTAACTTCAAAAAATTTGAGCCTAAGCTAGACTTGGACGAATTCTGAGTCAGGTAAAATCTAGGGTGATCACGTGAATGATGGAAGGTTAAATCTATAATTTGATTGGAAAGTCTGATAGCTAAGACGATACGGAGCATTTACGACTTTGCGAAATCGCATTCGGATGAGTAAAACTCTCGGAATCGAATTTGGCGTGAAGAGTATAATTTTAATGCATCTTTGGAAAGGGTATGTTAAAAATGGGGGCTTGGAAAACAAAATCTGAGCTCACTGTTTTCTCATATCCCGCCAGAGCGGGATTATTTCTGCCAGAGCAGGAAAGTCGCGACCTAAGTCGTGAAAAAGATCAGAAACGGTCTTTTCTGCAACAATCAGTTTCTAAAATCCCAAGAGGCGACCTAGGGTGATTTCCATTGATTTTTTGTGGATTTTCACGCTTAAGATAAGGTTTTTACTCCCTAGATTCATACTTTGAACTGAAAATTTATGGTGGAAAATAGCCCTAGGGTAAGGTTAGGATCATGGATTTGTCCTAGGGAGTGAAATTGTGTTATATTTTCTGATAGTTAGGTCATTGTATTGATCCTTGATATGTATTTAATATTTTCTAGACCAAGAATGAGAACAACGAATCCGGAAAGGGAAGACTCTTGCATTGTAAGGTTGTGAAAGCTTGAATTTGAGGTAGGTGATGGTCTAGTTTACTGTATGTATTTCATATATTTGTTAAATTTCTTCATAATATGCATGTGTGTATATGAATAGGGAAACATGCCACATTATGGGTGAAATGATCACTTGTTGGCCTGTTATTGTGATGAACCTGTTCTTGGTGGTATAAATATTGTAAACATTGAATGTTCTTGTGATTGTGATATCTTGGGATTGAGTGTTACATTCCGACACATAATTTGGATCAGGTGTCACATTTCGATATATACTTGAATTGGATGTCACGTTCCGGCACAAAGTTGATTATTTGTAGGTCCCTTGAGAGGGCCCTTGTGTGAAATTATAGCATGTGGAAGGCATTGAGTTGTGATATTGAGATGTTGTTGGCTTATTCTGTATATGTATATGCCTATTGTGTTGAATTTACTTGTCTATGATTCGCTTACTGGCTAACTGTGTGATCCTACTAGTACACCGTTGTTTTTGTGTACTAATACTACTCTTGCTCTGCCTTTTTGTTGAGTACAGGGCATATTCAGCCGACTGCGGAGAGACCTCGGTTAGAAGATTAAGCTTGTTCGAGTTCAAGGGTGAGATGTTTGTTTCAAGCTGCCATGGACTCTTCCATGTTCTAGTCCCCTTTTCCAAGACTAAGACTTTAGACACTGCTTTATTATTATATTTTCTTGTGGAAGTGTTTCCATTTCCTTTTCAGACATTGTTAGAGTTTTGGTACAAACGACTTTCAGTTTTCTAGGGTGTTTCCGCACTTCTTGATATTTGATCTTTTTGTTGACTTTATGGAGACTCGGTCATTATTTTAGTTTATATCCTACTTCCGCATATCTAAGCTTGTGTACATATTTCGATTTTTATTGTTGGGCTGTTACAATGGTTCTCCCACCGGAGATTTAGAGTGGGTGCCA
The DNA here is from genome assembly GCF_947179165.1 of Solanum dulcamara. Lineage (NCBI taxonomy): Eukaryota > Viridiplantae > Streptophyta > Magnoliopsida > Solanales > Solanaceae > Solanum > Solanum dulcamara. The sequence continues at coordinate 72,772,747 of NC_077237.1, forward strand.
GTCACGCCGAATTGGGATCGTGACAGTGAGAAAGGTTGATTCTTAGGCTAGATCATAAACATAAGCTAAGTTTCTCATTTGATGACTTATATTTGGCGATTGTACCATTTAATTGGTCAAAACATGAGAATAGTCAGAATTAATACAAGAGCATTTGAAGTCACCACTTCTTAGCATCTTTTCATTTTTAGCAATAGCTAACAGAGTACTTACCAGAGAAAAAATGAACAATTAATATCCAATGAGTCTTCTTATAATAAATGTGGTTCCCGTAGTAGTACCACCAATGCATATACGACATGAGCGCATACGTTATTTTTCTAAAAAGAAATTATGCCTAGATCAGGGAAATTTTATTATAAGAAATACTGTAGAATATGATTCTGAATTACCTTATGAAAGAAAATACAAAATCACTTAATTGCACATATTCTCTAGATCTTAAGATAGAATCTACTAGTGCCAAATGTTATAGAAAATTGTAGAACTATAACTACATCTGATATTACATCAAGCGCATCATAGGTTATTGAAGATATTTATTTTATCCATAAACATAAAATAAAAATAAAGAGAAACAACAAAAATAAGTTGTTGCATAGAGAAACATCCAATAAAAATAAGTTGGATGAACATTTTCTCAAACGGAACGGAATTGACATAGGTGAGTCAAATTTTTAATGGATGATATAGATGAGCATTTTCTCAAAATTTGTTGGCTTATTTGAGCCTTTTCCCTATAGAGCCTATTTGGATTGACTTTTGGCTTTTGACTTTTAAATCAAAAGACACAAGCTAAAAATTCTAACTTTATGACTTTTAGCTTATTTTTAACATTTTAGCTTAAAACTAAGTGTTTATAAACACTTTTTTATGTTGTCCAAATACTCCAAAGATGCTTAAAAGCTATTTTGACTTCAAAACACTTAGATTAAGTTAATCCAGACGGACTCTAAGCTGATAAAATAGAGGAAAGAAGCGATGAAAAAGATGAATACTTGACCAAATAATTGGTTGCGTAAGTTAGTTTGTACACTTTTCTCATCAAAAGTAAAAGAAATACGTGACCGAACGACTAAGACGCAGAAGAATGAATATAAAATTGCATGAAAAACCTGGTCGGAAGTGCCTAAGTTTATCGTTTACATCAGTAAATTCCAATCAGTTGATTGTAAAGTAGTCAATAAAATACATGAACATTCTTGATTTGGTAAACTGTTTGAGACCATCTCTGCTCAAAGAAGGGTACGGTCTTATATGGAGTTTATTCCAAAATTATTTACATTTTTAAATTGAAGACAAATAGTGGCCGATCAGTGAAATCCATAGTCATGAAGAAACAAGTATAGAAGGCGAAAGTGAATTTACTAAGGTATGTACATAAAACTTACACATTACTTACGACTGCATAAGTGTAGTAGAAAGGCCATGACTGAGAACAAAGAGCCACTGGGAGATTTAACTTTTAAGGAGAAAATAAAATCAAATGGTAGCAACTTTTCTCAACAGGCTCTTGAAGTAATTTGGCATCCATTAATAGTAAGCGTTTGAAACACAGCCGTTCGTATGGAAGGGTGGATTGGGGACGGTTACTATCAATATTTTTAAATTAGGGTAATTAACCAGTAAATTTTAAGAAGGGTAAAAACATAATTTAACTTCTAGATTTAGGAGTTCATGCTTTTAAGGTAGTATGGATTGGAGGCTCTCCCTTTATATTCCATTTAGAACTAATTATGTCACTTAAAAACACACTGTATAGGACATTGGAAAGAAATAACAAATAATACCAATTTCACACCTTTGATCTATTTTTGGGGAGGGACCTGTGACTTTTATAGTTTTATTTAATAGCAAACAAATATTCATCCAAATAAGCACATGCACATAATATTATCCAAACTTTTTCGTCAAAAAATTACAATATGTAACTAAAATGATTTTTTGTGTATATATATATAGCAATAACAAAAGGGAAGTTTCTATATAAAGTCGTTAAATTAGAAAAGTGACCTATTTGCTAAAACATGCACCGCACGTTCTCTCAACCATCCACAAAAACTAACACCAAAATCTCTTCCATTCTCCATCAAAAGAGCAAAACTTTGCCTAATTAAAATCCTTCTCTTCTTTCTTTGCCTGCAAAATCCCTTTTCTTCTCCAAACGCCAAACTTTGCATTATTTTCCTTTTCTTTTCACCTCCCTTTTATCCTCGTTTCCTCGAGTATCATATAACACAATTATATTGTTGCATTGTCATTGTGTATCCTATTTTAACTTAGCTTGAATCAGAAAGATGGTTCGAGCAGCGCTTGAGGAAGCGAAAGAAATGTGCAAGGCACGGTTGTTGCATTTCAAAGGAAAATCTGAAGATGGAACAGGACAGGAAACAAAAAGTGTGACTATTGAGACCAATAATAGCAGCGATTCAGGAGATGAAAAGGCCACGTCGAAAAGTGAAGATCAGCCTGTTGAATTTCAAAAGACTGGGTGTGTGCTTAGTCGCAGCGAGTCTATTAAGTTGCGTTTGTCCAACGATTCATCCGTTGTCCCTAGCCCACGCTCGAAACAGAGCCAGCCTTCAGGCAAGACATCTTCTCATTCTGTCCTTACAAAGATATGATTCATCACGAACTAAAAGTACCTGCATGGGTCTTACCCTTTCAAGGAAGGGACAAACTATTCAAATGTCTCAAGTCTTTTGATAATAGTACAATATAACAACAATTACGCCTCAATGTCAGCCTAAATGTTATGCTCACTTTTCAATCATTTGTAATGCCTAGTTTCCAAAGGGAGTATAGATTTCTATTTCCTCCAAATGTTTATCTCTTTTGGCCACATTGTTCATATACCTATTCTGTTTTTTTCTCGGGCACCAATATAGATATGGAGCTGATGAAGGAAAAGTTTGCAAAGTTGCTGCTTGGAGAGGATATGTCTGGTGGAGGAAAGGGTGTGTCTTCTGCGCTGGCACTGTCAAACGCAATCACAAACCTAGCAGGTATCGCAATTACACCATATCACAGGCTGTATATACTAACTCGGTTCCACTTTATATGGCATTCATTCTATTTTGGAGAGATTATATGAAAGGTTTCGCCTATCTTTGTCTCTTTTTCTCAAAATGCAGCTTCTTCCTTTGGGGAACAGAAGAGATTAGAACCTATGCCAGCAGATAGAAAAGCCAAATGGAGAAGAGAAATCGATTGGTTGTTATCTGTAACAGATCATGTTGTTGAATTTGTTCCTTCTAAACAAATATCAAAAGACGGAACATGCATGGAGGTAACTCTCTCCCAGAAAATACTCTTCGCGTATATCATATATCTAGCTAACAACTAACAAGAAAACATGAATTTTGTTTGTCAGGTTATGGTGACAAAGCAGAGAACTGACCTTCAAATGAACGTTCCAGCATTACGCAAGCTAGATGCTATGCTTCTTGTAAGAGAAAACCTTCATTTCAAACTAATGTAATCTATAACTATCGATGCTTAAGCTTGGATTGATGACCTACAGGATTGCTTAGATAGCTTTAAAGACCAAAATGAGTTCTCCTATGTATCAAATGATGACGAATCACAGGAAGGAAGGAGCGATGACAAATGGTGGATACCGACTCCTAAGGTTCCCACTAATGGCTTGTCTGATGTTACAAGGAAATGGCTGCAATTTCAGAAGGATTCAGTAAACCAAGTTCTTAAAGCAGCCATGGCCATAAATGCTCAAATCCTGTTAGAAATGGAAATCCCTGAAAGTTACATAGATTCCCTACCTAAGGTACAAGAACAAACGGAAATCTTCAACTTACAAGTTTTATATAAATGCACCATCACACTATTAAGTTCTATATAAATGTAGCATCACACTATTAAGTTTTATATAAATGTACCATCACACTAATATTTCCTCTTCTTATGTGTAGAATGGGAGAGCAAGTCTTGGAGATGCGATCTATAGGAGTATCACTGATGAGTACTTTGATCCTGACTACTTCCTCACAACTATGGACTTGACTTCAGAACATAAAATTTTAGACCTCAAGAACAAACTTGAGGCTTCTGTAGTTATTTGGAGACGAAAGATGACCTCTAAAGATGGGAAGTCAGCATGGGGTTCTGCTGTTAGTGTAGAGAAGAGAGAAATCTTTGAAGACAGAGCAGAGACTATCTTGCTTATTCTTAAGCAGCGCTTCCCTGGAATTCCTCAGTCATCTCTAGACATTAGCAAAATCCAATACAATGAGGTAAGAAGCTACCTCTATTTATCTACCATAAAAATTATAATGATATTCTTGAGAATCTTAGGGCTGTTCCTTGTTTCTGTATGATATCAAATTGGATGGTTTTGGTCGTAACCAGAATATCCATCTGATATTTCATATTTGTTGTTCCCTAACTTAGTTTCCTGATGTCCTAATGGCTTCAAACATAATGCTGCAACACTAAAAAGGATCTAGTTGTTGGCCTTTTAAGTTATAACCTATAATTTCTCTCTTTTTTTATAGGATGTGGGGCAAGCTATTTTAGAAAGCTATTCAAGAATAATAGAGAGCAGGGCGCACACAGTCATGTCACGGATTGAAGATGTTCTCCAAGCAGATGCTACTGCCCAAAATCCTTCCTGTGCTGAAGTAAAGAGGTCTCCTTTAAGAGATTCGCTACGCGTATCACCATCAGGCAGCTTCCCAAATGCCAGGGAAGAAGTAGAAAAGCTTAACGCTGCAGATAATCCAACTTCAATGACATTGTTGGATTTCATGGGTTGGACAGTGGAACAAGGAGAAAATGACACAAAGAAAGACGTGACGGAAGACATAGACATTGATGCAAAGAAACCACCTAATATAGTCACAAACAAGAGACTTTCCTACTTAGATAACTTAGTTGGTGCTAGAAGTCCAACTGCACGCCACTAAATGATCTCTGCAGAACACTGATCTACTCATCAGAAGCAAGAAAGAGGAATTCATCAAAGTGACAATCAGCGTCAAATGTACATACTCAGATGAACCACATACACCTAGGATTTCACTAAGTCATTCCTATTGTAAATAGGGAATATCTAGTTAGTAGGACTGCTGGTGTGTCACTTTTTGAAATGATCAACTCTGCAGAAGATGTCACCTCGTTGACAAATAACCACGGAAATTATGGACTTTTTTATAGTCCATTCTTACCGTGGATAGCCTCTGCCAAAAGAGTTTTGTAATCTGCAACTTTGAGTTTACACGGCGATATAGTGTAAAATTTGGATTTAAAGCAATTCCTTTGCAATTTATAAGTAATTTTTCCTTTCAATTTTCTCCTTTGGAAAGAAACAGTGAGCAAATATGAAGTCAGTGACTTGACATGGTGATCCAAATTTAATGATGCTTCCAGTTTTAGTGAAGTAAGAAGTTCCAAAGGCCTCTTCGAAGTAAAAGTAGGTTATTGACTTCCTAAACAAAGGTTAATTAAAAACATTAAATGGGCATTGACACATACATGAACAGACAGAAGTAGCATCTCAGCACGATAAATTGAATGTAATAAGACACCATGTTAGAAAGCAAGCTCCAACTTTGCAACAAGATAAACCGAATGCCATAAGATTTAACTTCTTGTAACAAAGGTCTCACGTAGGCTTCAAGAATACTTACAAGCTGGGGACAGATACATCAATTACAAAATGAAGGTTGAGAAAGCTTGATTGAAAAGAAATTAGATCTTTCCACGTGGACCAAGCTTAGGTGGAAGTTGCGGTCCTTTCTTAATTGGTAGTATATCCCCTGATGCTGTTGAACTGAAGTATGCAAGAGTTGAGCCACCTCCCAATATCAGGAATTTGAGCAACAGTCCTCTCTTGGTGAAAGGAGCAGCAAAGGTCTCAAAGAACTTGCTCTACCAAACACAACGCAATACAAGAGAAAGTTAGCACAATAACACAACCAACTTCTATGCTTACACAGACTCACTCATTCCTTCCAAGCATGACAAGCAAATTCTTAATGTTTGTCAGTACACACACTTAGTTGAAGCAGTGGTGGATGCGAAGTAGTTGGTGCATTCGACTCTGTGTGTATATGAAAATTTTATAAAACATATGTGTAGACAGTAGAATAAGTATGCTTCCACAGGGAAGTAGTAGGTATATAACCACTGACTTAATGTCTTGGATCCACGTATGAGCTTAAGTAACAAGGAAACATTTCAATTGCATCTTCTATCCGGAAGACACTAATGTCTGCATAGGTGAGAAATTAAGATTTTTCACTTATAGCTCTTATGCTCATTACTGAGTACTGACCCTAAGCAGACAAAGCAATTTTCCAATAATTTGTCTGGAAATTCCAGGCTGTGTTCGTAATCCTCACGAAAGCTAGTTCGGCTTATATAGACTTGTCCATCAATTATTTTCAACATGGCTTCGTCTCTACTGTATTTCCTTTTCATACCCTATTTGTTATGTTTTACTTGAGTGGAGGGTTGTAAAGATATGGTACCTGGGCCTAACTCAACCACAAAAGTTAGCTCATTAGGGGAGAATTGTCCAAATCCATATAAGAAGAACACCAGTTCATTCTCCAACCAATGTGAGACTCTTTACCTATTCTAACACCCCCCTTCACGCCTAGGCCCAACTGGAGCATGGACCGGGAGCCCAAGTGGGTATGAACCTTGTTCTGATACCATGTAAAGATATGGCACCTGGCCCTGACTCAACCCCAAAATAGGCCTTAACAAGATAGGGGTAAGGCTACGTACAAACCACCCTCCCCAGACTCCACTTGTGAGACTACACTAAGTATGCTTTTATTGTTGTATAGACTTGGTCGTTAATACAATTTGTTATGCTCAACACATGCTCAAATACACCAAAACACATAAAGTTTCCCATCAACATAATTGAACCTAAGAAAGACAACAAGTCAAGACTCGCTTAAAATACCAATGAATGACAAGTTGAATTTAAACTTGAAAAAGTTACTAATGCTTATATACTGAAATGTTGAAAACTATAGAGGAAAAATCATTGATAAATATATCAATTGCATCTGGTCAAAATATCCAAAAAGGCACCACAAATTCTTCTCTCTAAATTTTTCCAACTGCAATTCAACTTTTACTCCCATCTCTTTTCCGATCAAAAGCATCACATTACAAACTCCTCAAAAGGTCAATCAGAGTATGAAGCAGTGCTTATGGTATAGTACGGAATGAAATATGTAGTATTGCTGCAACAAAGAATCTGTTTAAAGGGGAAAAAAAGATCAAATACCTGAAGGGAGTTGTATGGTGAAGGTGCATCTGAACCATACAAGTCCCACTGGCCAGTGGTGTTGCCCAAGTCTTCTAAATCAAAATATACACTCTTGTCACCATACTTTGCAACCACAAAACCAGACCTAGGGAAAATGTATAATCAATCAGATTATAATCACCAAATCAAAATATACATTTATTTACACTAATCAGATCAAGATAACTATAAATGAATTTCATCATAAGTGATATCATCAAATGTGAAAAAATAAGGCAAGTGACTTTCCACAACAGGTTAAATACACTCATATGTAAATCCCAAGTACTCCTATGTATCAGAGTTTAACTTCTATACACAATACAAAAGATTTACACATCTAAAAGATAAATAACCGCGAGTAAGTGGGATTAGAAACCTGATTAATCCTTAGTATATGAGTTTGACTTCTATACATTATGAGCTGTGGCTAACTCAGTAATTTTGCTAAGGATATTTAAGGTTGTTAAAGATTTAATATATATGGATAAAAGCACTCCCTCCCATTTCAATTTATTTAACCTACTTTACTTTTTAATCTATTTCAAAAAAATGAGCCGTTACTTTTACTCTATAATTTTAACTTTTTACCTAACATGTTTAATAACTCAAGATTAAATGATTCTTTGGTACATTTGAGATTTGACATATCTTTATTTTAGACCAAAAAATTTAAAAATTCTTTTTACTATCTTAAATTTTATGTCAAATCAAAATAGGTTAAACAAATTGAAACTAAAAGAATAATATTTAACCTATATATGTAGTTTAATTTTCGACATATGTAGCTGAATACAATACCTGAATTTAGTAAACTTGACATTAATGCGAGATGGTTTAACATGTATCTTGGTTCCAGCAATGGAGCTTCCAGCTAGGCCCTTAACGCTACTTGTGGGCTGCACAGCAGCAAGAGTTGCTAAAGATGCCATCCTCTAATTCACCTCACACTAGCTAAACTAGTTTTAGGTATATTACAGTTATTATTGGGTTGGCATGGATTATACAAAAGGATACAGTTTTTCATGGATCCCAAAAGACACGTGGCACAATGGGTATCTTTCTAAAGATATTGAGTTTTCCTTTGTGTGGTGACACATATGTTGAGGCTGGATAAGCCTATCTCTTTGAGGATTGTGAATTTGGTGTAATTTGTCACTTCTTTTGTGAGGCCTAGGCAAAGGCTGCTCAAGTAACCAGAATTTAATTGGCGTTTGTTTAAATTTAAGGCATACTATATAAATATGTCTTTTAATTTAGCCTCATTTTATATTTATGCTCTCCAACTTTGAATTTGCACAAGTAGATATTTAAACTTCTATAAAACTGAACAAATAGACATATACCTTTTATATGACACCCTACATGAGAATTTGTGTCTTACGTGGTGTCTTACATGTATTATGTCACATAGGACTCATATCTCTACTTGTTCAACTTTATACAAGTTTAAATGCTTACTTGTGCACATTCAAAGTGTAACACCCCACAACTTTCCCTTATAGAATCTGAATCTTTCGTCTAAGTATCTAAGCTTGAACCAGGCGGTGTCCTACTTATGCTTATGTGTTAAGGTTCATTACAATGAATGGGAACTGTATTAAAGATGGTTTAGGGTCATAAGAGACCTCTAACACTGAGTTGAGTTCAAAACCATTTTACCGGTTAAGTTTTTCACATTAGTTCATGCAATGGTCAACTTTAAGTGATTATAACTTTTTGTATATAAAGAATGAGGTGGACTATGACCTATAAAATTAAAAGTCTATGAGTGTTTTTTTCAATGCTATCAAGTTTGCCTCATTTGGAGCTCAGAGTAAAAAGTTATGTATGTTTTACTGAAGGACTTTCAGATTTGGCCATGCGCTCCATGCGCCTGGTAGCGTGGACGCACCGCGCCAAGCTATTTTTCCAGCAGGCTTGTTATATTTTTAACTAGTTGTGTTCTCCGCACGTAGCCCATAGCGTCAGCGCACCACGCCAAACCAATTTCGAGGGTCTAGATTTTTAAATTACTCTATTTATTAAGATAAGTCGGTGGGTCACTATAAACTTTATCTTGGACGACCTAGGGTTTATTTTCTCTCAAATTATCTCCTCTCCTCCATCTCCAACACCAAGGTATGTCCCTCCCATGTATCTCAAGTATTTCTAAACATTCTCAATCTCTAATTGTGAATTCTTAACTAGATTCAAACATCAAATCCTCATCCCATATCTAGTGGAGACAAGAACTCATCTCAAGGTTCAAGAATAAACTTTTGGGATTCCTCTTCAACGTTAGAGTTTCAATTGGAGCGTTCAAGGTATGTAAGTCTATCAGAACGTTGGACTAAGTTTGTCCTCGTGCCCTACATATCTATATAGTCAAGTTGAGTTTTAAGATTGAGTTTTTAATTCCGATAACGCGAATTCTTGAGTTTTCGATATAAATTCCATTGCGTTCTTGTACATATTCAAATATACCTTGATGAGTTTCATGAGTTGAATTTTTGAGATTATGGATTCATGTTTGCATCCCCATGAACCCTAGTTGAGTTTTGCACTTAATATTTTATGCATTGTTTTAAGAAAAGAATGATTATTTACAATTGTTTAAACGAGAAAGAGTTTGAGCATGAGTTTGACGAGTATCTTAACTATTATTTTGAGCATTATTTTGAGGAGTCTCTTAACTATTATTTTGAGCATTATTTTGAGAAGTCTTTTAACTATTATTTTGAGCATTATTTTGAGAAGTCTCTAATTACTATTTTGAGAATGAGAACTGTTGAGTATAAATGATGTTAGTATTTTGTTGAGATGAAGAAGTCTTTTGATGTCTATTTTCGAGCATGAGTTATAAATCATTTTGAATGTCATATTCTAAGAAGTTGATGTATGTTTCAAAAGCACGATTGAGATTAATGTTATCTATAATTAAGAGAAGAGATGATGATGAGAAAAGACGATGTAATTAAATTGATGAAAAAGTCCAATGAGACTAGATGAGATGTATTTTGAGCCACTCACTTGACGTATACTAATATATACATGAGCATAATGATAGTTTAGGAGTAGTATTGAGCACCGATTTGGGTAAGATTAGAGGCAACTCAAACTCCATAAACTACGTAGGCAGCGTAGGATAGGATCGTGCCGATGATTCGGGTGATTCCTCACTTGTCCCAAATAATAGGACGTTTGATGTGGATCCATAGATGTGATGTTCTTTATATTGACAAAGTATTGGATGGATTTGGCAACGACATCGCTTCGTTGTATCGTCACTACATCGTAAGTGATGGTTGTCAGTTAGAGAAACTTCCTAATGAAGTAAAAGTAAAATATTATATTTTAATATACTGAGTTGCATTCACTATTACATATCTTTTAAAGCATTGGTTTTACATACATTACATGCTTTATCGAGTAGAGTTGTTTTCAGAGTTGAGTCCTTTCAATTGAGTTGAGTTGGGTATCTTGAGTAAGTTTCTTTTCAGCTTTATTACATACTCGTACATTTCATGTACTGACTTCATCTGACCTACATTTTTTATGATGCAAATACAGGCATTAGAGATCATCAACACACATATCATTGAGGATCTACTCCTCCAACTTTTGGTGAGACCTCTTTGTATTTGGAGGAGCTATCTTCTTTCAAGTCATTCTTTTATCATTTAGTAGTTCTTTGAGATAGACGTAGACTTGTCTCAGCACCTTTTTACGATTCAGTTAGGGGCTTCATAGATAGAGTCAGAGTTGAGTTAGAATGATTCTTTTAGAGTCTGTTTTTAGATTATAGTTTCATTATTAAATTATGATATTGAGCTATATTTCACTTCGAGTATTTTAAATTTATTATTTATCTATTATGGATGGTGTTTGAATTGCCCACTTAAATTACTATTTTCATGAGTTGAGTCTTCTGCTGAGTTAGTTAGTTAGCCAGACCAAGGGTTCGCTTTGGATCAGAAATAATTTTCGAATGCCGGCCACATCCTGGTTGTAGGCTCAAAGCCTGACACAAGTTGGAGGGCATATATATACAATGAGGTCAAGTTAAATGACATATTTATGTATTATGCCTAAATTTAATATTTTCTCAAAAAAATATACTTTCTTTGTTGCTATTTTTTTTCTTTTTTAGTTTGGTTCAAAAGAAGTTGTCTCTTTTCCTTTTTAGCAATTTTTTTATTTTAGTTTTTTTCATGATATGTTTGAAATCACTAGATTATAGATCGTTTTAATACATTTGACATATCTTTAATTTAAGACCATAAGATTCAAAAATATTTTTTACTTTTTTAAATTTTATGTCAAGTCAAAATAGGATAGAAAATTAAACATCACTTCATGATTTTCATCAAAAAAGCATATTATTTTAACTTAGTAATTATTTTATTTTCATCAAAAAAACATATTATTTTAACTTAGTAATTATTTTATCATCAATATGACGCATTGATACTTGAGTCCAATATCTTACACACATAAAAGTGTGTAAATCTACAGTGCATTGGAGTTCACACTCAACTCTTATCACCATGATGCACAAAGAATCAGAAGTCAATGTCTAGTCCTTATGCTGCGATGGAACTTAAGCCCATTATCTTATCTTCAATAAACTGTATAATAAATCAAAATATACTAGAACTTACCCTCAAGCCTTTAATGAGTCCTTTGGTTTGAATACAAATTATGATAAAATCAGTTATGATGGGATAAATTATGTTGAGACTAATTATGATGAGATAAATTATGCTGAGATTATTTCTTATTGAATGTTTGATTTGTTGTATTCAAAATAATATGCATTACATAAATTTTAAGAATAAATTGTTTGTTTACAAAAATATCATTTACTTTATTTAATTTTTTATATTTTCTTTGCGAGCTTTAGTTATTCAATATTCATTCTTAAAATAAATCTTTCATAGTCTTCACCTTAAATATTTTTATGTGTGTATTTCTATGATGTCGGTATGTATTTAAAAATAATTTTTTCTTCTTATTTAATTTAAAAATAGAATTTTCATTTTAAGTTTGTTAAAGTAAAAAAGGATTAATGAGAAATCAAAATATAAATAAACATAAGAATAGTCATATAAATTTATAAATAAAGATTATATTATATATTGTAATTTTTTAATAGAAAAAATATGAAGAATTATCATAAAAATAAGGATTGAAAGTTGTTATATATGGTATTAAAAATAATGTTAATATATATGAATGTGAAAAGTGAGGTATAAAAAATATTTAAAGAGATATATTTGTCATTTATCTATTTTATTTCGGAATAAGTTATTCTGGAATTAGTTTACCACCTAAGAGAAAGGATAATTTATTCCGGTACTATTTATTAATCTCGAAATAAGTTATTCTGGACTTTCAACTAAACACCAACTTAAGTGCCACCATAATTTAATCTCGATATTATTTGGTGTTATCCTTCACACCAAACGGCCTCTTAAAGTATTATAACTTATTGTGGAGATACACATAAATAAATATATGTATATAATAAAATTAAATATATAAAAAAGTGATGTGATACTTCTCCGTGACCAACATTTCGTTTATCTTTCATTTTTTTTTTTACCTTTTCACCCATTTCTAAAAAAATTCATTATTAAATGTGAAAGAATTTGTTAGTGGAGAGATAAAAGTCATTACTAAAAGTTAAAACTGGTACTAAGGGTCGTTTGTTTGAAGAAAAATTATGATAAAATTAGTTATGTTGAAATTAATTATTCTGCTATTATTTTTAGTGAATGTGTGATGCATAATTTTTAAAAATAAATTGTTTATTAACAAAATGTAACAACCCTTCTAATTATTTTGTGAATTTTATTGACTTTCCAATTTTTAACCCTTTGAATAGTTTTTATAAATAATTTATAATTTATAATTTATGACTTATGAAAATGAATAACATAAATTTTAAATAAAATAAAGAATTATTTTTTTGCTAATAATATTGAGAAAAAAATAGGAGAAAAATTAAGTTTTTTATAAATAAAAAAGGAAAAAAATAAAGGAAACAGGAAAAAAAATTATAAGTTAAGGTCTGATGGCCTACGTGAGAAACTAAAACGGCAGAAGCCGCCGAAAGCAGAAACGGAGAAAAAAAGATTAGGAGGAAGAAAAGAAAAAGAAAGGGGGAAAAGAAAAGGAAAGGAGGAGAAAAATAGAAATTTTTATTCCAAAGCGTTAAAATAATTATTTTCGTCTTTTTTATTAAAATTTTATGTGATTATGAACATATTTTTAGGGTAGATTTATGAAAAAATAATGCTGAATTAACAAAATATAACCCTAGAGTTATTAACATAAAATCCTGATTTGGGGGTCGAATAACAATCCGTTTTAGCTGAAATTTGACATGTAATTTTTTTTATTATGAATGAACATAATCTTAAAAAAAATTTTAGATTTGACTTTAATGGCACGGGATGACTTTTTGATCCAATTTTTAATCTGAAAATAAATATTGCAATAGGGGTGTCACTGATTGGTATTCTTATGAAGATTATGTTTTTAAATAGATTTTTATAATTCGAAAACATTACAAAAGGCTCAAGTTTTGAAGTGATTATTCGATTAATTGAGGCAAGTGAACTTTTAAAACTTCGTTAAATATTGTAGAATTTCTGAATTTCCTTTCTTGTGTGTTGGGAGTAATGGGAAAGGGTTTGTGGTCTATTTTCTTACATGAATTAATCTAAGTTAAAAGATGAGGTTAACAAAAAGTCAATATGTGCTAATCTTGTGATGTGAAAGTGTGAAACGCCTTGATTTTGATATAGATGTGTATTTGATGAAATGCTTTGATAATTTCAGTGTGATTGTGAACTTCTTGAACTTGTCATTCATAATTATTGTGTGAACATGTTGATTGCATTTTATTTGTGGACACTGCGATGAGACGGATATATTGTGATGCCGAGGTCATTTTTGGTGATATTATATTGCTGAGTTTTTTTCTGATGAGATTGTGTTGTCGAGGACTTTTCTGGTGAGAGTGTGATGCCGAGTTCATTTCCGACGAGAGTGTAATGCCGAGGTCATTTCCGGCAAGAGTGTGATGCTGAGGTCTTTTTCGATGAAATTGTGCCGCCAAGGTCTTTTCCAGTGAGAGTGTGATGCCGAGGTCATTTTCGGCGAGAGTGTGATGTCGATGTCATTTTCGGCGAGTGTGTGATGTCGATGTCATTTTCGATAAGAGTGTGATGCCAAGGTCATTGCCAGCGATTATGACTGATGCTCGATTATTATTTGTATATGAGCATATCCTTGCATATTTATATGTGTGTTTTGACTTATGTGTATGATCCATGTGATATTTGTGATACCTATCTTACTGAACTCAAGGTTGGGTTGATTTTCTGCGCAGGTTGTAGTTATGGAGGTTCGATTGGGATGATAGGGATTCCCGAATTTAATTAGATTTGCCAACTTTTGTTAGTTGGATTATTGGGTACCGTGTTGTTTGGTGATCACTCCTTACTTCTATACTTGTGTAGGTTTTGAGCCTAGACAGTGAGTTTGAGTAATTCTTTATCCTCTGAGGCTTTGAGGTAACTTGATAGGTAGTTGATTGATGTTCGACGATCTCCCTTGTCCTTTTTACTTACGATTTGTTCTACTTGAGATACAAAGACATTTGAGACTTGTATTTACCTTTTATTTCGTATTTATTAGTGGCTTGTGCATGTGACAACCAGATGTTTATCTAAGACTTACGCTTTTGTTTATTTGATATAATTAGAATTTCCATATTGTTCCCTAAAATTGTTGGGTTTGGGCTGAATTGTCATGATGGGATAGGACGAGTGTCATCACACCAAATTTTAGATTTTGATAAATATTCTCTATAATTATATAGGGTGTGGAAAATAATGTATAAAAAGGATTTAACGAGTGTATTTGTTATTTTAACTATTTTATTTGGGATAGATTTATCTAAGAATTATTATTTCATCCTCGTGAAGGAATAACAAATTTCAGCACTAATTATTAATCTTAGGATAAATAATTCCAAACTTTATAATTAAATAATGGACTAAAGAGGTATTGAAAATTTAGCACATGATTATCTCATTTTATCCGTCACATCAAACTTGTCCTAAGAGTCTAAAGGTTTATGATATATATATATATATATATATATATATATATATATATATATATTACTTCATCATCTCCTCACTCAACACTGTCTATCCTTTGGATTAATACTACATTAGCACAGGTCACGAGTGAATATCTTAGAAGGTCATTTAACTATAGTAAAATTTCTACCAAAGTTACTTGTGTTTGTTTTATATCAACAAAGTACTCAAGTTAGAATAGTATATCTATAAAGTCAGTCAAGTTAGAGTAGTATATCAACATAGTCATTGTAACCTAAAAAAAGAGTAATTACATAAACCTTCCCTCAAATTTGATATTGTTAAACTTACCTCTTCTATGGTTATGCTTACGTTTTTTTTTTATACAGAAAATATAATAACTAATTTGTCCTTTATGATATATTCTTTTATTTAATTAATTTTGTTGAGACGTTGAAGATTCAATAAAATTTGAACGGATTAAAATCGAGTAAATGATAATCATTAGTTAATTCGATTGAAGCCAAGATTGCTCAAGACAAAAGGGATTGAGTAATCTTAAGTATGCAATAAAATTTACTTGTATCTCACCGTATAGAATTGTTGAATTATATTTTCATTTGTTTTTTTTAGTAATTTTTTTAATTAATAAATCAAAAATAAAATCAATTTCTTTCTTTTCAGGGAGAAAGTTGATGATTTCATTGAAAAAACTCTTCTTTTTTAAAACGTTATTTGATAAAGTTTTAGGTTATCAATGTAAGCTACCTAAGTATGTTAACTTGATCCAACTTTTTAATGATTTACCTTTTTTGTGCCCAATTTGCTTTTATAAAACAATTACAAGAAAAATTAAAATATATAATTAGATATAAAATTAAATCTAGTTATTCTAAAAGTATGGTGGTACACTCATTCAAATTTAGAATCTTACTAAAAATTATAAACAATATTAATGGGAATCTTCTATACAATGGTCTGGTCGTGGTTAGATTTTCACTTTTTCATTCCCATCTCTTCTTTTTTCAACTTTTGTGTAACGATTTTCTTTATTATGTAAAATAAAAATAAAAAAATAGATAGAACCAGTCATATTAATAGGAGACCTCATGATTTTTAACTTATTTTATTGACCATTAAATTATATTTAGGGTGCATGATTTTCCCAAATATATGATCTAGAGTTGATGAACGGTAAACTACGGATGTATACTCCCAAATATTTCATAAAAAGCATGTTTTCTCTAGTACTTATGTTCCCCCCTATACTTATATATTTGTAATGAAGACCTTTAACATAGCTTGTGATTCAAAAAAAATAAATCTAATAGACAATGGAGATGAAAATATATTTTTTAATCTGGATATATCAAAACAATTTTTTCGATATATATGTCATATGAATAACAATAGAGATGAAAACATTTTTTTTCTTTTAAAACATATTTACGAAAATTAATTAAACAAGAGAATATATCATAAAGAACGAATTAGTTAAACTATATTTTCTTTATATTAATAATAATACTTGAGCAATAAATTTATTTTATATATTGTAACAACTTGTTCCTGTTGTTATGAATAAGCCAATGGGAAACAAATTTGGGCCAGAAAACTTTTGAGTAGTAACTTACAAATTTCAAGACTAGGCCAGACTTGAACAAAATCTGAGTTAGGTGAGGTCTAGGAAAATCCACTAATGTATTATAATTGATTTCTGGGTTTTGATTGTTTGAAATGATAGACAAGACATTAAGGAGCCCGTACGACTTCACAGAATCAAATTTGGACAGGTAGAACTCCCAAAATTGATCTTGGTGTGAAAAAAATATTTTAGAACATCAAGGTTTGAGGTTGTGTTGTGAAATGGGGGCTTGGAACGCAAATTTCGAGTCTTTGTCTCAGTGCAATCTACTGTGGCGGGAATAATCCCGCTATAGCGGGCTAATCGTGGATATAATAGGGAAAAAGTCCCAAAAATGTTAATATTGTTACAACATTGTTTTTGTTAGCAAGGGGCGGCTTATGGCTGTTTCTTTTCAATTTTTCATCAATCTCTTCGGTAAAGGTAAGTAATTCATTCCTCTAACGTGTAATTCGATTCTTAGACCTTAGAATCTATAGGAATTCGCTTGGGGGAAGGTTTTGACCAGGAATTAAAGGCGGAAAAAGCCTTAATTCAGGGAGATGATCATGAAATTGGTCAAGGGTTAGGATTTTAATGTCACCCGGGTAAATTAGGTCATTTTTCATTGATTACTTGCATTCTCTATCGTTTTACACCAAGAGCGAGCCAAGGTATTGGATAAAGGGAAAATTCTAGTTCTTTAGAGTTTCCAAGGCTTGTTTCAAGGTAGGTGATAGTTGTGGTTTTTCCATTTGTGTTATATGTGCATGTTAACTAATTCACTAGTATTGCATGTATAATATATGATTAGGCAAAAGAAAAGAACATGAATTGAACTGACATCTTGTGATGAAATTGCATGCAATGAATGTATTAATTGTTTGTCTAAGTGTATGTACCTATTCATTGTGCTTGTGATTGTAAAGTGTGAATTCATGTTGGATCGGATACCACGCCGGTACATTTGGATCGGATACTATGCTGGTACAATTGGATCGGGTGCAATGCCAGCACATAATTGGATCGGGTACCACACCAGTACACTAACTATTGGGACGATACCACGTCGGTACACTAAAAGTTTATGTATGGGTTGCATGAAAGGACCATTGTTGACTGTTTGAGCATATTTACATGTATAATGATTTAAGAGTTGACATAAATTTTTTATGATTATATATTTTGTTGTCTTACAATGTTGTGGTTTCTTGTTCATATCTCATTTACTGAAAATGGTCCCGTGATCCTACCAGTACATTGTGGTTGTGTATTGATACTAGATTTTCTCTTTATTTGCTTAATACATGGCATCTTCAATGACTGTTGAAAAACCTCAGATAGAAGATCATTGATTGTCAGATTCAAGAGTGAGCCAACTCTTTCAGGTTACCGTAGATCCATCTTAGTTCTTAGTCCTTCTTTTCAGATTTCGACCTTTACACTCTTATTTATGTTTATTATTTTAGGGTTGGACCCCCTTACCTTAGATCTTTAGTAGAGTTTTAGTACAATGACTTTCAGGTTTTAGGGAGTTAACTTCCGCATTATTTTGTTAAATTTCTTAAGTTTAAGGGAACTCAGTTTTTAAACTATATTTAATCTATTTTCACTCATTAAATGCATGTTTGGGTTAATAGTTGTGTTCTAGTTTGGTCAGTTTTTATTCTCCCACTAAAGGGTTAGTATGGGTGCCGCACAACGGATTGGGGTCCTGAAAAATTAGTATCGGAGCCCTAGGTTCGTTGATCTCATTGTACAAAATGAGTCTAGTAGAGTCTTGTGGAACAGCACAGAGACGTCTGTACGTTTCTTTGAGAGGCTACAAAGCTTTAGGAAATCTCTCAATTTTTTTTCCCCCTTCGTGTTATAACTTGATTCCAATTGATATTTGGTAATCCAATTGGTATCTAATCTCTTTACTCTTCTGTATGCAGATGGTTAGTACATGTCATAATAGTGTAAGGGTAGTAACAGAGCCAGCAGTGAGAAGAAATGGCAGGGGCAGAGGCTGAGCAACACCTGCCAGGAGTAAAATTCAAGATGAGAACATACCAACGAAAAAGACCTCTCCTTCTATCGAGCCCCTGAATGAGGTGGGAGAGAATACATAGATTGAGATCGAGGAGGATGCGAAACCATAAGAGGGAGCACAGGCTGGGGCTATAGGACTTTCCCCTTTAGATTCAGGGATTGTTCAATATGTACTGACTTTTTCGAGTGGATTGACCGGTTCTGGAGCCACTCCCACGGTTCTAGTTTCCCAAGCTCCAGTCAGTTATCATATTATTGCTACAGTCCCCAAGATAGATGGAGAATTTAGTACTAATGCCTTTTTTCATCCACTTCTGGGCCAAGTGATGACTGGCATTAAGCACAAGATGCTGACTAAGTTCTTGAAGCTAAAGCCTCCCGTGTTCCATGATTCTGAGAATGAGGATGCTTATGAATTCATCTTGAGTTGTTATGAGAGGCTTCACAAGTTGGGTATTGTGCATCGACATGGGATTGGATTCTTGACTTTCCAGCTTCAAGGGGAGGCAAAATAGTGGTTGAGAGACTTGTGGAATGTTGATCATCAGTTTTGCCACTACTCACTTGGACTAGTTCCATGTTTTAGAGAAGTATGTACCCCAGACTTTGAGAGACCGAAAGAAAGATGAGTCCATGGATCTTGAGCAAGGTAAGTATTATTGTAGACGCTTATGAGGCTAAGTTCCATGCTTTGTCCAAATATGCTATGTAGTTGATGAGCACTGAGGAAGAGAGAATTCAGTTGTTCGTCAAAGGTTTGAATCCTAAATTTCAGTTTTTGTTTGTTCACATGACCTTTGCAGGTAGAAGTTTCAATAAAGTGATAGATTTTGTAAAGAAAGTGGAAGGAGTTATACAAGATGGGAAAACCAAGGCTTTGGCGAAGAAGCCCAAACATGCAGGTAACTACAATGGTTTTTACTTTAGAGGTTCAGGTCGATAGGCATTTGCAGTCCGACCTATTCATTCAGCCATGCTTGTATCTATGGGTGGTTAGAGAGCCTTATATTCTTCAACCAGCAAGCCATCCTTTGACTACAGTTGCTTTAATTATGGAAAACTAGATCATATAAGGAGAGAATTCCCTCACCCCTGCATGACTGATCCATCACAATAACAGACTAGGGAAGTGGTAGAGGTGGGTGGAGGTAATAACAGAAGAGGACATCCACAAAATGGGTGAGGAGGAAATAAGAGAGGTCGTGGAGGCTAGAAAATGGTAATACAGGCAGAGGAGCAGTGCAACTAGGTAGAGAGGTTGCCCATCAGGATGAAAGGGCACATTTTTATGCTTTTTCGGGCAGGACAAAGTCTGAGGCATCTGATACAGTGATCAAAGGTACTATAATTATCTGCGACCGGATGGCTGTGTTTTATTAGATCTAGGTTGTACTTACTCTTATGTGTTAGTTCAATTTGCCTTGGATTTTGAATTGATCTGTGATATAATTGATGCCCCCATCCATGTTTCTAACCCTGTTGGAGAGTTTTTCAGAGTCACCCATGTGTATCGTGCTTTGTTTTCTCTTGTTTATGGGATTTTAGACTTGGGTAGGTTGATTATTTTGGATATGGTTGATTTCAATGTGAGTTTATGTATGACATGGTTGTTTTCTATTGTGTTGTGTTTAACCATAATACTAAAACTATGGCTCTAGAGATCCTAGAGAGGAAAATGTTAGAGTAGGAAATGGTTCACACGCCTAAGCTAACCAAGAGCATATCCTTTGTTCGATCTAGGAAGCTAGTGGGGCAGGGTGGCTTGGCATATTTGGATCATATTCGAGATGTTGATGCGGAGTCTCCCTTCATTGAGTCTATTCCTATAGTTTTTGAATTTAAGGAAGTGTTTCCTATTAATTTGCTCGGTAAGCTTCCGGATAGGGATATAGACTTATGTATTGATTTGAGGATAGGCACTCGCCCAATCTCTATCCCTCCCTGTTGCATGGCTCCGACAGAGTTAAGGGAACTTAAGACTCATATCCAAGAGCTCCTTGATAAGGGTTTTATCTGTCCTAATGCTTCTCCATGGGGTGCTCCGGTCTTGTTTATTAAGAAAAAGGATGACAGTATGAGAATGTGTATAGACTATTAAAAGTTGAATAGAATCACCATTTGAAATAAGTACCCCTTACCTTGTATAGATAATCTATATGACCAGTTGTAGGGTGCTCTAGTTTTCTTGAAATTGATCTCAGGTCAGGCTATTGTCAGCTGAAAATTAGGCTTGGAGATGTACCCAAAATGAATTAGAACTCAGTATGGGCATTATGAGTTCTTGTTAATGTTGTTTGGTTTGAATAATGCACCTATAGCTTTCATGAGTTTGATTAATGGGGTGTTCAAACTATTCTTGGAATCCTTTGTAATTATATTTATTGCTGACATTCTGGTGTACTCGAAGAGTAAGGAAGAGCATGAAGATCATTTTTGTATTGTTCTAAATATCTTGGAAAAACAGAAATTAAATGCTAAATTTTATAAGTGTGAATTCTAGCTATCATCGATTGCCTTTTTGGGGCTTGTGGTTTTGAAAGAAGGGGTGATGGTAGATCCCCAAAATATTGAGGCAGTCAAGACTCTTCTGACCACATAATATATTCTAACATTGCTAGTTGAAGGTAAAAACTTTACTGTTTATTGTGATGCCTCACGTTTGGAATTGGATGTTGCATTGATGTAGGATAAGAATGTCATAGCTTATACCTCGCAACAGCTAAAAGTTCATTAGAGGAATTACCCGACACATGACTGTAAAACCAGGAAAGTAAATAAAAACAAAGTTTAAAGGAAGTTCCCAAAATATTTCAGCATTTTGGGCACCAGGTGGACTTCACAGAGCCCTCTACAGCCATGAAGAGGACCACGGGCCATGGAAAGCTCATGTGGTCCAGCCCTGAAAGTTGGGACATAAGGGTGAAGGACCACGAGAGAGTTCAAGGACCGTGGAAAGCACCACGAGCTATGGTTGTGTCCTATGGTCTGAGTCCCTCAAGGTTCTTGATAAGTCCACTCTATGCTTTATGTTCATGACCCATGGAGAGCATCACGTACCATGGTGGTTTCCGTGGAGGTCAACCCATTCAAGCTTAGTCTACCCTCATGACCACAACCATTACCACGACCCGTGGTGAGCATCACTGGCCGTGGTTCCCTTTTGTCCAGGCAAGCTCTCCTAAGACAAACTCACCCTCAGGACCACGGCCACCACCACAGACCGTGATGAGCTTCACAGGCCATGGTGACCTTCTTTCTAGAGTCCACCCAGTTATTTTCTAAGGGTTTTTTGGTCTTTATTCTATTGGTTCGTTAATGTATTTGGACGTTTTTATGGTTTTATTCCTAACCTATAACTAATTCCTAACCCTCCTAACTCTCTCATTCTCACCCTAACACCCAAATCACAAAATCTTCTCTCTAAAGCTCTCTCAAAAGTCTTCTTCTTCCTCAAGCAACTTTCAAGAGAATTTAAGTTCAAGTCTCCTTATTCACTGCATTTAGGGTTTCAAATTTATCAAGGTATGTGAAAATTCATCCATAGAGTCCCAAGATTTTCTTCAAATCTCTTTTATGAATTTTTCCTTCTAAGTCCTAATTTCCATAAAATTGCATTAGGCCATCTTAATTATAATTTATCTTATGACTATTAATCAAATTATACATAATTCAAATCACATTTTATGATTTCAAGTTGATTTTCATGTACCTATGTTATATGCTAATTTCAAGTATGATTTCAAGGATTTATGATCATGAATTGTAAAGGATTTCAATGAATGTTTTATGAATGATTATCAAGGCTTATGAATGACTCATGAAAATAATGAATGATGATCTCGATAATGTAGCAATGTATGAAGGTTCTGATGAGATTTCCTCACACACTCGTGTTAAAGAGGTGAAAGACTTTTCTCACCAAACTCATGGATTTTTATATATCAATCATGTTAATGAGTTACTCTTGTAATTATTTTATGATGAGGATTGATATCTATTATTATCTTTCGTAATGATTTTAATAACTATGTTTTCATGAATTCTGTTGGGATAATGACTAAGCATCGAGAGGACTTTAAGATGGGGTTCATTCCGATAGCCAAAGTAGCTACCCAAGGAAATCTTAGTAGCAACCTTTAGTCCTTAACTGCGTTGCCGATGTAGGTTTCTTATGCCAATATGGCCTAGCTATTAGATCCACAAATAGCTCAATGTTAAAGAAAGGTTCTTACAGAGTCTATCTTGACAAAGTAGCCTCTCTCTTCTTGATGTGGGAGATACATCAAATTTCACGTTATAGCTCGCATGATCTTATATGTCAGTTAAAGGTCCTATCCCACACCAAGTTATATAAAAATGTATAAGTTCTCATTATGATATTTTGATGCATTGACCATAGTATTATGATGTTTAAATGCTTTTAATGTTTTACTCATGTTTTAAGATATTGGTCATGCATTCCATGCTCATATTGATTATGTCCTATTATCATTGTTCATGCATACTTCTCATATACTTAGTGGATTTCATGTACTAACACATACTTTTGCCTACATTGTACTCTAATGTAGGGTCGGATGATCATCATGCACATCCTACTCATGGCTAGAGTTGAGCTTACTTATTCTTATTATTCGTGAATCCACATATTCGAGGACAAGACATTTTATTTTCATTATTTTGACATTTATCTCTTATCATGGGCGAGCTAGTATGCCCCTGTCTAGACTAGTAAAGGCATGTTGGATGTTCATCGAGTTTATGTTATCTTTCTATTTGAGATTTTCTCTCTTCTATTAAGAATTTTCACATTGAGACTTTACTCCCGCATCTATCTTTTAGTCTTATTGCTTATTTTACCTTATGTATGCACATATATGATATGCTAAGAGGATTGTTTGGGAACCTTTGGGATTCTGATCATCGTATCACACCTCGGGCCTAGCTTGGGTTATGACAATGACTTGGAGTTGGAAGCGGTAGTGTTTTCTCTCAAAGTCAGGAAAAATTATCTCTATGGTGTCAAGCGTGAGGTGTTTACTAATCATTGCAGTCTGCAACATGTGTTCACTCAGAAAGATCTAAATCTGAGGCAGCGAAGATAGATAGAGTTACTCAAAGATTATGATTTCACCATTTACTCCCATTTAGATAAGGTCAATATGGTGGAAGATTCATTGAGCTGAAAGACCGTTAGTATGAGAAATCTAGCTTATTTAGTTTCATCTAAGAGGTATTCGACTAGAGAGATTCAGGCTTTAGAGAATAGATTCATGCAATTGGGAATCTATAAGAAAGGTAGGGTGTTGGCCAGTATTGATGTTAGATCCCTCTTTTATTGAGGAGATCAAATGCAAATAGTTCGAAGATGAGAGTTTGAGTGATCTTAGAAAGAAGACAGTATCTAGCAAGGCTCAAGATGCCACTCTTGATGCTGGTGGTGTGCTCAGTTTTAGGAAAATAAAATTTGTCCTCGAGTTGATGAATTGATTAAAACATTGTTTACAAAGTCTCATGGTTCACAGTACTCCATTTATTAAGGTTTGACCAAGATGTATGGAGATTTGAAACGTCTTTATTGATGGTCTGAAATGAAGAAAGACATAACTGAGTTTGTGGGTAAGAGTCAAAATTGTCAGCAACTAAAGTATGAGCATCAAAGATCTGCAGCTTTGCTTTAGAGAATGCTCATTCTTGAATGGAAGTGGGAGAGAAAAGCCATGGATTTTGTAATGAGTCTTCCTAAAACCTTAGGAAAGTATGACCCCATTTGGGTCATGGTTGATAGACTGACTAAATCAACCCACTTCATTCCAATCAGAATATATTATAATGCTCAAAATTTGGCAAACATTTATGTTAAAGAGATAGTAAGGTTGCACAAGGTGACCCTTTTTATAATCTCAGATAGTGGCATGCAGTTTAATTACTTCAAATTTTTGGGGAAAATTGCACGAGAAGTTGGGCACTCAACTAAATTTCAACACATCTTTTCATCCACAACCTGATAGTTCATTAGTAAAGATAATTTGGGTATTGGAAGACATGTTGAAGCTTGTGTGATTGACTTTAGGGGCAATTGAGGTAAGTTCTTACCCTTGTGTGAGTTCTCTTATAATAATGGTTATCACTCCAACATTGTCATGGCATCATTTGAAGCACTTTATGGGAGAGAATGTAGATCGCTCATGGAGTGGTTTGAGGCTAGAGATGTGAAACCTTTAGGAGTCGATTTGGTAAAGGATGCTCAGGACAAAGTAATGAATATCCAGGCTAAAGTTTTAGTAGCCAGAGTCGGCAAAAAGAATATGCAGACCCTAAAGTGTGATATATGACATTTTAGGCTAGCAAGCTAGTACTTCTTAAAGTATAACTCATAAAAGGAGTTATGAGGTTCAGCAAGAAAGGCAAGCTTAGCTCTCGCTATATTGACCCATTTGATATTATTGATTGTGTGGGGCCAATGGATTATAGGTTGGCTCTACCGCCTAACTTGTCTAGAGTCCACCCCATATTTCATGTATCTATGTTGAAAAAGTACCATAGGGATGGAGACTATATTATTAAATGGGATTCAGTTTTGCTAGACAAGGTCTCCAGTATGAAAAAACACCGATTGCAATTCTTGATCATGATGTCCAAAAGTTGAGGACTAAAGATATCAAGTCAGTGAAAGTACAATGGAAGCATCGTCCAGTTAAGAAAGTTACCTGGGTAACTGAGAAGGACATGCGAGACAAGTACCCTCATTTGTTTGATGATTCAGGTAGTACTCTATTCTTGCCTTACCCTAGTTTTTCATGTTTGATCACTCAGAGACGAGCAATGGGTAAATTGGTATCTATTGTAATGACCTATTCGTATGATTATGGATAAGCCAATAGAGAAGAAATTTTGAGCAAAAAACTTTTGAATATTAACTTAGAAATTTTGAGACTAGGCTAGACTTAGACGAAATCTGATTTACATGAGGTCTAGGGTAATTTGGTAATAGATTAGAATTAATTTCTAGGTTTTTATTATTTGATATAATATCTAAGACACATTAAGGAACTTGTACGGCTTAACAAAATCAAATTTAGGAAAGTAGAACTCCCAAAAATGATTTGGGCGTGAAATAGTTGTATTAGAACGTCAAGGTTTGAGGTTGTGTTGTGAAATAAGGGCGTGGGACACAAATTCTGAGTCTCTATACTCGTGAGGCCTAATTTGATGGGAATAATCTTGCTATAGTGGGGGCCGCTATAGCGGGCTAGTTAGGGACATAATAGGGGAGAAGTCCCAAAAATGATATTATTGCTACAACTTCATTTTTGAAGAGCAAAGGAGACTTAGGGTTGTTTCTTTTGATTTTTCCACCAATATCTTTGTTAAAAGTAAGTAATTTATTCCTCTAACGTGTAATTCGATTCTTAGACCTTAGAATCTATAGAAATGTACTTGGGGAAAGGTTTTGGCATAAAATTAATGATGGAAAAAATCCTAATTGGGGGAGATAATCTTGAAATTGGTCGAGGGTTAGGATTTTGATATAACTTGGGTAATTAGGTCATTTTTCATTTATTACTTATATTCTCTATTTTTTTAACCAAGAACCAGCCAAGGCATTGGAAAAAGGGAAAGTTATAGTTCTTTAGAGTTTTCAAGGCTTGTTTCGAGGTAGGTGGTGACTGTGTTTTTCCCATTTGTGTTATATGTGCCTATCAACTACTTCATTAGTATTGCATGTATAACATATTATTTGGAATAAGGAAAGAACATGAATTCAAATGACACCTTGTGATCAAATTGCATGCAATGAATGTATTACTTGTTTGTCCAAATGTGAGTGTCTATTCATTATGGGTGTGATTGTGATATGTGAATTCATGTTGGATTGGGTACCACGCTGGTACATTTGGATCAGCTTCTATGCTGATATAATTGGATTGGGTTTCATGCCGGTACATAATTGGATCCAGTACCACACCAGTATACTAACTATTGGGATGAGTACCACATCGGTACACTAACAGTTTGGGTATGGGTTCCATGAGAGGATCATTGTGGACTGTTGAACTGTGATTGAGCATAACTGTGTTATGATTATATATTTTGTTACCTTGCTATGTTGTTGTTTCTTGTTCATATCGCATTTACTGAAAATGGCCGCGTGATCCTACTAGTACACTATGGTTGTGTATTGACACTTCACTTACCCTTTCTTTGTTGAGTATATGGCATCTTTAGGTGGCTATTGATAAACCTCAAATAAGAGATCGTTGATTGTTTGATTCAAGAGTGAGCCAGTTCTATCAAGTTGTTGTGGATCCATCTTAGTTCTTAGTCCTTATTTTTGGACTCAAACCTTTAGACTCTTTATTTCTGTTTATTGTTTCAGGGTTGCACCCCCATTACTTAGACCTTTAGTAGAGTTTTGGTGTAATGACTTTTGGTTTCTAGGGAGTTAACTTCCATATTATTTTGGTAAATTTCCTAAGCTTATGGGAATTTAGTTTTTAAACTATATTTAATCTATTTTTACTCGTTAGAACATACTTGGGTTAATAGTTGTACTCAAGTTTGGTCAATTTTGGTTCTCCCACCAGTGAGTTAGTTTGGTTGGGATCATGATATTTCTCAACTTACAAAACTGGAGGTTAAGAATCTCAACTAGAACCTCTTTGTAATAGAGAATTTCCTTTACACCAACTCTTTCTAAAGGCACAACTTAAGTCAGATCACCAATGCACTTTTTCAACTAGGACACATAGAACACTGGATACAATGATTCTGTGGATAAATCTAACTCATAAGCAATATTACCAAAATGCTTCATAATTCTGTAAGGGCCAACATATAAGGGACTGAGCTTTTCTTTCTTACCAAACCTCATCGCCCCTTTCATGGGTAATATTTTCAAATATACCTAATTATCAACAAAAAAATTCAAGCTCTCTTCTCCTTACATCTGTATATGATTTCTGTCTACTTTGAGTTTTCCACAACCTATCTCTGGTAAGTCAAACTTTCTCCATAGCTTTATGAACTGATTCGAGCCTATCAAAGCTAGTTCTCCAACTTCAAACCACCCTATAGTAGATCTACACCTTTTATCATAAAGTGCATCAAATGGAGCCAACTAAATACTGAGTGGTAACTGTTGTTATAAGCAAACTTAATAATTGGAAAATGATCATCTCAATTACCTTTAAGGTCGATCACACAAGCTCTCAACATATCCTCCAAGATCTTAATAGTTTATTTGGGTTGATCATCTGTCTGCTGGTGAAAAGTTATGCTAAGATTAATCTGAGTAGGACTTTCTAAAATGACTTCCAAAGGTGAGATGTGAACTTAGTACCCTTACCTAAGATGATGGTTAAGGTAATTCCATGCAAATTTTCCAACTTCCAAATATAAAGTCTAGCATAATACTCAACTGAATAAGAAGTCTTAGCTAGTAGAAAGTGTGTTGACTTAGTCATTCAATCTATAACCACCCATATCGAACTATGTTGTCAGCGTGTGTGAGGCAAACTTATGATAAAGTCCATCTTTAAATCATCTAACTTCCAAGTAGGAATACTGATATCTGAGTCGCACCTCCTGGTTTTTGATCTTCAACCTTAACTTTTTGGTAATTTGGATACTTTGCCACAAATTCCATTATATCCTTGTTCATACCATTCCACCAATAGATTTTCCGTAGATCGAGGTATATCTTAGTGACTCTTCAGTGAATAAAATATTAAGAATTGTAAGCTTCTTTTAGTATCCAATGCCTCTAACAATCAACACCTGGAACACATAATCGATCCTAATAACGTAGCACACCATCTCCCTCTCAGGAAAAAGCCTCTATAATTTTTTTAAGGACTGCTTCTTTCAATTCAATCAAAGTTGGATCGTTATTCTTTTTTTCCTTAAACTCCTTCACAAGAGAAGCTTCTAACCCATTCTAAATAATAATTCCACCATCTGCTGAATGCACCAAATAAAATACCAAATGAGTAAGTTTGTGAATATCACAAACTAATTCTTTCTTCTCCTTAATGTGAGCAACATTGTTCATAGACAACATGCTTAGAGAATCTTCCATTATATTGGCTTTACCTGGATAGTATAGAACACTCGTGTCATAGTCCTTCAACAACTCAAGCCATCTCCTCTGACGAAGATTCTAGTCTTTTAGATTGAACACATATTGTAGGCTATTATGATCAGTAAAAATGTCCACATGAACACCATAAAGGTAATGACTCAAAGTCTTCAAGGAAAAAACTACTGCTGCAAATTTAAGATCATGAGTCGAGTATTTCTTCTTGTGAGCCTTGAGTTGTGTGGAAGCATAGACCTTACCATATTAAATTAGCACACAACCAAGGCCAATTCTGAAGGCATCACAATATACCACAAACTCATTTGAACTCTTAGGTAGAGTCCAAACTGGGCTTAAATAAGTCGAGTCTTAAACTCTTGAAAGCTGTTGTCATAAGCTTTGGACCACTAAAATTTGAATTTCTTCTGAGTCAATCTGGATAAAGGAGAAGCAATAAAGGAAAACCCTTTAATGAAATGCATAGTAATTAGCTAAACCCAAGAAACTCTTGATATCTAAAGGGGAAATGGGCCTAGGCCAGTTCTTAACTTCTTCGATCTTTTGAGGATCAACCTAAATGCCCTCTCCAAAGATGATATGGAGAAAAAATACTACCGATATCAACAAAAACTCACACTTGTTGAACTTAGCAAACAACTGGATGTCCTTAACAATCTTCAACACAATTCTTAAATGGCCTACATGCTCATCCTCGCTCCAAGAATAGATTAGAATGCCATCTAAGAAGACAATGACGAACATGTCCAAATAACTTTTGAACATTTTATTAATCAACTCCATAAAAACTGCACGAGCATTCGTTAGTAAAAAAAAAACCACAAATTCATAGTGACTATATGTAACACACCAAAATATTCAAAACTTAGATCAGTCCAAAAAGCCTAGAGAAAAGTTAAGTTTTTAGCTTCTAATGACTTTCTACATATTCCACGTACGGCCCATAGAAGCTTCTATGAACCATAGAACTGACCCGTACACTAAGTCCTGAAACTTAGAACTCTAAGTATGCAGGATGAAGGGACCTATGATCCATAGAGGATTCTACAAACTATAGGAGGTCCCGTCGACCAAAGTGTTGAAGACCTAACTCAAAACCTTTTTCCATGATCAATGTCTACTACCTATATAAGGGTCGATGACTCATTCAAAGGTCCATAGACCCAAACCTCAAAAGGTTCCTCAGTGTGTCTTAGTAAATAACCGTACACGATCTATATAAGGGTCTACGAATCATAGAAAGTCCTGTATACCCAACTCCTAAAATTCTAGTGTACCCTAGTACTTCAGTCAGCTTCCACGATTGGTTTTTTACGATTCATAGAAGGTTCTACAGTCCATAGAAGGTACCCTTAAATTGCTCTGCCAGCTTTTAATGAATGGTAGTTTCATCTTTTCCTACCTTTTCAAGTCAAAGCCATGACATTTTAGGACCAAAATAAGTCCCTTATCTGTATCATTCAACCCCCCTCCTCATAATTCCTTTGCAGACTTAGAGTGAGGTTTTAATAGGAGAAAAACTAAGGTTTCAAAGGTATTCATCCTGTTCTTCAAAGCTTCATCTGGAACTTTGTTCATCCAAGTATGTATGGCTAATCAAAGTATTGGACTAAGTTCTTACTCACACCCTACATCTAAAGTTCAGTTAGTAAGAGTTAAATTAGGGTTTTAATTAAATTCACATTGGGTTTTCGAATGAGTTATGATCCTTTTCATTGAGTTTTATTCACATTTGTTGGGAATGAATTTAACTATATAAATTTTGATCCTTAAATTGTAGTTGATGCTTATTTTCACATGAACCTTGATTGAGTTGTTACATTCTTCATATTATGAATTGCTTTCAATTAAAATAGTGTTTTTCAAAGATAAGAGTTTTATGCACACTTATTGGGACTAAAGTTTAACTATATACATTGCATGTTTTGGTGTAGTATTGAGTATTTATTTAGGCAAGATTTTATAAAACTCAAAGTCGCAAAAACTATATAGCCAACATAGGATATGATCATATCAAAATTAGGGAGACTCCTCATTGCCTTTGAGAAGGCGCATTAAATGGATCTATAAGTTAAAGTTTTGTCCTATATTCCGGCAAGGCATAGGATGACTCTGTCACCATGGGGAATAAATCATATCATCACGACACTCGTAGTGATTATATTCAATTAGATAAACTCCCCAAGAAAGTAAAGTTATATTATTTTAAAAGTTTTCTTATATTGCATATTCTATTGTGAAATCTTAAATAGTTTTTACTATCATTTTAGTTGAGTTAAGTTCAATCTTTTGGTTCATTTATGTGTTTCTTTCAGTCATATTTCATTTCGAGTATTCAACATGTAGTGACGTCTTTTAACTCTATATTATTTTATGATGCTGACATAGATGTTAGAGATCATCAACAGGTGCTTCGTTGAAGATTACTTTTGTTAGCTTTTGGTGAGACCTCCTTTGCTTTGGAGGAGCTCCTTTAAGCATAATGCAATGCATGCATAATCAATCATGTAAATAATATTTAAAACATTCCTTTTTTGTGGGAAGATGACCATAATTGACTTTAAGACTATATGAGCTATTACACGAATTTCGATGACTCCTGGATTGAGAAATGCCAATGACTCCTGCACCAAGATAGGACGATGACTCCTACACCGAGACAGGGGAGGTTACCTTGTCAGGGCATACTCCGTTAAAGCTTTCTTTCAATCTTTAATATTAACTTTAACTTTAAGTGCTTTTGTGAATCCACTAACCTAAATAAACAAGGCTTACAAGGGACCCTATGGTGGCACATAGTTAATGAAACATGAGATTTTACTTAAGTACCTCTTAGGTCGAGTCTTTATCTACATACTACATTCGGTGCTAGGCCAAATCCCACAGATTTGTATTTACATTTCATAAAAATATAATCATTTACATAGCTTTAAATCATCGAAACATCATTCGATGAAATAGCTTAATAAACACCTTTCATTTGATTCAAATAGCTGAAAATTGTACTTATCTTATATAGAATCCTTCATTCTTTGGCTAAGAACCCCTTTCATCATCATTCATTTTTTTCATAAGACTTCCTTTGATCATAAACCTTTACTTTCATAAACATTCATTTTTGGAGTCAGAGCTTTCAATTCAAATCATTGAGCAGATGGTGAAACTAGGTTGGTTCATCTCATTTAACATTCAAATAATATAAAACAATGCTAGCATGCATGAACGTAATAAAATGTATCAATTAAGACAACTTTTAGAACAACCCACCACTATACTTTAAAACTACTTCCATGCCTTCATATAAGGTCATTGGTAAACCATCTATTTCTTGTAAACAAGAGTCAATATAAGTCAATATAGGTAAATAAACTTCAAATAGACAATAATCTATGCATTTGGAATCATCATATAAAAACCCATAAGATTTTACCATTCAAAATTTGAAGTGCTAAGTTGAAAAAACATTTGGGCTCCATGGGTGGAAGAACTCATGAATGAGACCTACATACCTTGGGGAAATAACTCTCAATGCAAGTTTGAAAATAAATGGAGACTTGAATATGCCTTGAGATAAAACCCTAGAACCTTGCTTGAGAATAGAGACCTTGGGAGGAGTTTGAGAGGTTAAGGTTTTCGTTTGAAGGAGTTAGTGTGAGGAATGAGGGCTTTGGAGGGCTTAAAGTCTTTAGATAGGGCCAACTCAGTCTCCAAAATGACCACCCAAGACTAAAATTCCCCTTTTAAAAGTTGGTTGGACTAGCTTTATGGAGGACCCACCATGACCTGTGGTGCTCACCACTACCCGTGGTGGTGTCCCATGATAAAGAACTTGGGGAAAAGATTTTGGAAGTCTACAGGGAGAGTCTCTAAATGTTCTCCACGGAGACCTGCATAGTCCGTGGAGAGAATTATGGTCCATGAGCCTTGACCTTGGTGCACGACCTGCAGGGGTGACCACCATAGAACACACCACAATTCATGAACTTCTCAATGGCTTATAGTGGTCCCTCAAGGTCTATACCTTGGAAATCGTTTTGTGCTTTAAGGGAAAGGTCACCACGGAGGGCTTCACGGCTCGTTGTGCTCACATGGTCCATGGTCCTTCATCATGGTCTTTTACTTGAAGGTTTGGATTTCAGAACTTCCACCATGATGGCTCACCACGAGGCCTGGTGTCACGCCCCGGGAGGGTACCCTAGACGTAACCGGCACTTAGAAACCATTTATGGCTCCCAAGCGAACCACATAGCCTGATCAGACATCCGTTCATCCATTCAATCAGCAGAAGAATTAAAATAAAGAGAATATTTGGTGGGCAACTCAAAACATCAATCTAACTCAAAGAATAAAGGCCATGGGCCAACAGATCAACTAAAATGTTTGTCATTAAAAATAGTTTGACAAGAATAACTCAAGGATAGAAGTACTCAATTGACCCATCACTATCTAGTCTATGAAGCCTCTATCATTACTATCTAATTGGTGCTAATGATAGGTTCATGGCTACCTCAACTCAAAATAAAAAGGCTAACTCGACGCAAGATTACATGAATGGTGTCCTCCGAATGTAAGGGAGGACTCACCAATACGCTAAGTGTGAAATAGGTCCCCAGTGATGCTCCTATTGACGATCTCTTAAACCTGTCTCTGCATCATGAAACGATGCAGGTCCAAATGGACGTCAATACGTGGAATGTACGAGTATGTAATATGGCAGAATGAAACATACCTCAAGGAAGAATAACATCGATCCAAATATCTCACATCAGAAAGATAAGAGAGACTCAAATAAGGCGTCATAAGTCTAAAGTAAGAATATATTTTTAGACAAAGACCAATCATATACCATACAATCCAATCCAATCATGTACAATACAGTGCAATTAAATTATTCAATCCCATTTTAATCATATACTGTTAACTCGAAGTCAATCACATATCATCTAATCCAATCAACTCATATATCCATCCAAATCATGTACAATCCAATCACAACTCGTCTAACCCAAATCGATCATATACCCTCAACTCAACAATCAACTCAATAAATATGTAACAACTCACTCAAGTGTCCTAAGTCTAACAAGAAATAGTTTAGACAGGACTAACTCATAAGCATATATCAACTCACTCAAATGCCCTAAGTCTAACAAGAAATAGTTTAGACGGGACTAACTCATAAGCCACTCAACTCAACTGACTCGGAGCACTATAAAGACCTAAATGGGAGTTTCTCTTATCCGACAACCATCACCTATGAGCCGGTGATAATACAACAATCCAACGTTATTGCCACGTCCGTCCATACCTTGCCAGGGCATGAACGCCTCCCTAATCATGGATACCATGGATTAGTCAAGTCCTATCATTTCAAGATAATAAAATGGGAAACATCCGACTTTAACAGTTCGATCCCATGGGAAGCATCCGACTTTAACGGTTCCATCCCTACCTACGTTGGCGGCTTAGTTTCTGGGGTTCGAGTATGGACTATACTCTTACCCGCTTGGGTGCTCGATACTTCTCCCATGACTCCATGCTCATAAGACTCCCTCCAATCATCTCAAACATGCCCTCATGGCTAGTTTCATGTGGAACATTACCACCTCATCAACTCTATTTTCATTTCAACTCAATTAAGTCATAATGGCAAGTTCCATTTAGGACCTTGTCCACTAGTCAATTCCATCCTCAAATCAACTCAATCAAGCCTCATTTAGATAAGCATTTATGACATCTCCTCAAGACTCGTCATAACTCTATGGCTTTTGGCCCAAAAACTCAAATGGAGTAACACATTCAAGAAAATTGACTTATGCAACATGATCACATGGTTAAAGAGACCAATAAGACATATTAACAAGTAAAAATGCTCAACTCATTTATAATTAAAATACTCATGTTCAAAATAATTAAAAGACTCCTCAAACTCATCTCATGCTTAAATCTTTTTAAATCATAGATGAAAATAATTATTTCTTAAACTCAAAAATAGTGTATAAATAGTTTATGCAAAAATGCTCACAAATCATTTATTTAAAACTCCTTCTCAAAAGATCCTTTATTTTCAAAATACTCATAAGACTCCAATAAACTCAGATTATGCAAATCACATATCACATAATCACATTATACTCCAATCCGCTCCATCACATAATATCCTCATCAATACACCTCTTCATCAATCATTCTACACATATTAAATAAGCATCATTCACGTCATCACTCACATCGTCATCAAAACATCATCATCACATCATTATCATATATTATTATTTACATCATCATCAAACATTATCATCACATCATCGTCAAGTATCATTATCACATCAATCATTAAACATCTATCCTAAAATCCTTATTTTTGTCCTATGTTCATTTTATAGGAGCAAAGGGACATTCTTAACTAACCAATTCATTCTTTTCATTCCAATCAATACATATATACACACAACTATTCATCTCAACCTCAAGACATTTATGACAAGAAATCTCATCTTGGGTTCATATGAATGAAACATGAACCTATACTCTCAACAAAACTCAACTCAAGAATATCGTCAATACCTATAAATCTATATACAAAGACAAATTTGTAGTTAATAATATGAAAAATAACTATTTAGTAACTCAAGTCATTAAAATCATCAATCAACCATTTGTATCTAAAAATATTCCATAGTTTAGGTAAATCTTTTAAGAAAACCTTTCTAGAAGGTGCAACTCTTTCACAACTCCTAACCAACACATCTATGGGCATATGGAAGAACTCAATCCATATTTTAGGTTAGCCTTACATACCTTGTGAAGACTTTGAAGAGACCTAGTTGTTGGGTCTTCAATGGGAGACTTGAATCCTTGAAACTCTTGAAGGCACCCTTTGTTGAAGATGGATTTGGGGAAGAAGAAGAAGAAGAGAGGGAAAATTTCTAGGGCTTTTTAAAGAAAGAGAGAAGCTGAAAATAATGGTCCAAAATTCTCAAGGATGGTGTATATATAATTTGGAAAAAGTCCAAGTTGCCCCTCTTCCAAAAATCTGGAAATTTGGGCAAAAGTCTTGCTGGCGCTATAGTGGCGCGTCGCGCCACTGCAGCACCAAGCCAAAATAGGCTTAAAACCCTGCACACCTAATAGTGGCACGTCTCGCCAAGACCCAAACTATTGAGGCTGTTTTCTGGCGCTATAGTGGCGTGGGGCGCCACTGGAGCGCCAAGCCTGAATTTCGCCCAGCCCTGAAATTCCTGCAGTACTGGTGTATAGTAAAATGGCCATAACATTTGACTCCAAACTTCAACAATTGCAATCTTTGTGGCTTTCGAAAGAAGACTCAAAGACCTTTAATTTGGTAGGTCGTGGTCCACCCAATGCTTTATAACCTAGGAGATATGGTCGTTTGAAGTTGACCCTTATACTAACTCATCCGAAAACTTAATCGATTGGAGTTCTTTGGACTCGACTTAGTGTTAGAGATCCCTTATGACCCCTAAACACATCTAACACACTTCAAATACTTAGGAATTAATCCTAACTCATGTGTAGAATTACAAGTCCTCCGGTCCGAGTCTACCCACACGTGAAGAAATGTTCGATTCTTTGTGAAAAAATTTCCGGGGTGTCACATTATCTCCCCCTTGGGATCATTCATCCTCGAATGATGAGTAAACCAATGGTGGACTCGAGGCACGAATAAAAATCAAAACTCAATCGAATCAACCAATCGAGCAATTTAGACAATTGGCTATTCAAACTCAAGAATAGACAAATCATTTCAACTCAGGAATAGGGACATGACTTTCATCATTCTCATCATTTTGCACGAATAGAACATCGAAACTCCATCAACTGAATCATTCAAATATCTAAATATTCAACCGTCGAATTCCAATTCACGAGCGACATTTCCAATCCTCTTCACCATATCATGAGGTCAATATATCGGTGTCCGAACTTCCTCTCCTTTCCAAGCCTTATAACACCCTTCACGTACCTCCAATCTTTCCCCAGATGCAATCATTAGTCTACTACCATCACTCTCACAGAGACAACCATACACTCAAGCTTATCACTCTAACTACCTCACTCATATCTAAGAGTTCTCGAGCTTACTTTAATACTTATACCCTCATCATCGTATGAGCTCTTTCCCGGAGACACAATAACATAATCTTACCTATCTATTGCTCATCACAAGGTATCATCTCACTCCTTCTCTACACATTTATCCTCAACTAGACAAGTATAACACAAGTATCACAATCGGGAAGCACTCACTCTCCCTCATCTATTCTCGCTCAACTCCGTCTACTATCATCTTGGCCAACTCATCACTATCAGAAGCTCAAGACTTACTTTGGCTCATTACCCCATCATCTCCCCCTTAGCTTAAAGGCATCAACTAAAGGACACTAACTAGTCACTCAAAGCGACTCACAAATTTATAACCTTATTCAAATCTATATTGTTTCATATATACCTCTTAAGCTACTTCTTACCATATGACTTAGACTCAATTCACTATTTGCATCTGAGGGTCACATACCCCTCCATTCATAGCACACACTTCTCTCAAGCTAATATCTTAATCTCTCACATACGTCGTGTCAAGCCTACCAAATCAAATCTTAAAACTAGCACTATCACAATCATTCATTACACCTCATTACTCACCTCATAAATACTTCACTGTAGTTGTACGCCTCAATCAACCACCATCCTTACTACTTCAGTTCTACTCCTTTTACTCCCTCTTCCTACCTCTACAATCATTCTACCAACCATAGCTCACTATACCTCAAACCACATTCCCTTGAATAGTGAGACTTATCACTTAGATACGCAACTTCCCCCTCGAAGGTGACATTCGAATCAAGATGTAGAGATAAGATTCTAGGATACATCTCGCTCTGACTTAACTCATGATCCATATGAATGAGAGTACGTCCTTCCAGATCAATAGAGTTAAGCACAGTAGTCGGCTCCTCTCAAGCCTTGTGCCATCTCTTCCCTTCCTCAAGACTTTATCTTAACTCATCAACAATAATCTTATATTTACTATTCTAACTACCTTGAGTATGAGGGGTAGTCGAATGGAATTGAGCAATGCATGAATTAGAAGAGAACATTCATAGAGTTAAACTCTATCACACGAATCTAGAATATGAAAGAAGGGAAATAATTCTTAATGTCCTATAGCCTCCTGATTATAAGTGTGGTGCACAACACACCCATAAGCAAGACTCTACTAGACACGGCTTCATAGACTTCCTAGGACACTTGAACTCTGTGCTCTGATACCATGTTTGTCATGCCCCGGGAGGGTACCCTAGACGTAACCAGTACTCAGAAACCATTTCTGGCTCCCAAGTGAACCACACAGCCTGATCAGACATCCGTTCATCCATTCAATCAGCAGAAGAATTAAAATAAAGAGAATATTTGGTGGGCAACTCAAAACATCAATCTAACTCAAAGAATAAAGGCCATGGGCCAACAGATCAACAAAAATGTTTGTCATTAAAAATAGTTTGATAAGAATAACTCAAGGATAGAAGTACTCAATCGACCCATCACTATCTAGTCTATGAAACCTCTATCATTACTATCTAATTGGTGCCAATGATAGATTCATGGCTACCTCAACTCAAAATAAAAAGGCTAACTCGATGCAAGATTACATGAATGGTGTCCTCCGAATGTAAGGGAGGACTCACCAATACGCTGAGTGTGAAATAGGTCCCCAGTGATGCTCCTATTGACGATCTCTTAAACCTGTCTCTGTATCATGAAACGATGCAGGTCCAAATAGACGTCAATACGTGGAATGTACGAGTATGTAATATGGCAGAATGAAACATACCTCAAGGAAGAATAACATCGATCCAAATATCTCACATCAGAAAGATAAGAGAGACTCAAATAAGGCGTCATAAGTCTAAAGTAAGAATACATTTTTAGACAAAGACCAATCATATATTATACAATCCAATCCAATCATGTACGATACAGTGCAATTAAATCATTTAATCCCATTTCAATCATATACTGTTAACTCGAAGTCAATCACATATCATCTAATCCAATCAACTCATATATCCATCCAAATCATGTACAATCTAATCACAACTCGTCTAACCCAAACCGATCATATACCCTTAACTCAACAATTAACTCAAAGGACTCAACTCAATAAATATGTAACAACTCACTCAAGTGTCCTAAGTCTAACAAGAAATAGTTTAGACAGGACTAACTCATAAGCATATAGCAACTCACTCAAATGCCCTAAGTCTAACAAGAAATAGTTTAGACAGGACTAACTCATAAGCCACTCAACTCAACTGACTCGGAGCACTATCACGATCTAAATGGGAGTTTCTCTTATCTGACAACCATCACCTATGAGCCGGTGATAGTACAATAATCAGACGTTGTTGCCACATCTGTCCATACCTTGCCAGAGCATGAATGCCTCCCTAATCATGGATACCATCGATTAGTCAAGTCCTATCATTTCAAGACAATAAAATGGGAAACATCCGACTTTAACAGTTCAATACCATGGAAAGCATCTGACTTTAATGGTTCCATTCCTACCTATGTTGGCGGCATAGTTTCTGGGGTTCGAGTATGGACTATACTCTTACCCGCTTCGGTGCTCGATACTTCTCCCATGACTCCATGCTCATAAGACTCCCTCCAATCATCTCAAACAAGCCCTCAGCTAGTTTCATGTAGAACATTACCACCTCATCAACTCTATTTTTATTTCAACTCAATTAAGTCATAATGGCAAGTTCCATTTAGGACCTTGTCCACTAGTCAATTCCATCCTCAAATTAACTCAATCAAGTCTCATTTAGATAAGCATTTATGACATCTCCTCAAGACTCGTCACAACTCTATGGCTTTTGGCCCAACAACTCAAATGGAGTAACACATTCAAGAAAATTGACTTATGCAACATGATCACATGGTTAAAGAGACCAATAAGACATATTAACAAGTAAAAATGCTCAACTCATTTATAATTAAAATACTCGTGTTCAAAATAATTAAAAGACTCCTCAAACTCATCTCATGCTTAAACTCTTTTTAAATCATAGATGAAAATAATCATTTCTTAAACTCAAAAATAGTGTATAAATAGTTTATGCAAAAATGCTCACAAATCATTTATTTAAAACTCCTTCTCAAAAGATCCTTTATTTTCAAAATACTCATAAGACTCTAATAAACTCAGATTATGCAAATCACATATCACATAATCACATTAGACTCCAATCTGCTCCATCACATAACATCCTCATCAATACACCTCTTCATCAATCATTTTACACATATTAAATAAGCATCATTCACGTCATCACTCACATCGTCATCAAAACATCATCATCACATCATCATCATATATTATTATTTACATCATTATTAAACATTATCGTCACATCATTGTCAAGTATCATTATCACATCAATCATCAAATATCTACCCCAAAATCTTTATTTTTGTCCTATGTTCATTTTATAAGAGCAAAGAGACATTCTTAACTAACCAATTCATTCTTTTCATTCCAATCAATACATATATACACACAACTATCCATCTCAACCTCAAGACATTTGTGATAAGAAATCTCATCTTGGGTTCATGTGAATAAAATATGAACCCATACTCTCAACAAAACTCAACTCAAGAATATCGTCAATACCTATAAATCTATATACAAAGACAAATTTGCAGTTAATAATATGAAAAATAACTATTTAGTAACTCAAGTCATTAAAATCATCAATCAACCATTTGTATCTAAAAACATTCCATATTTTAGGAAAAACTTTCAAGAAAACCTTTCTAGAAGGTGCAACTCTTTCACAACTCCTAACCAACACATGTATGGGCATATGGAAGAACTCAATCCATATTTTAGGTTAGACTTACATACCTTGTGAAGACTTTGAAGAGACCTAGTTGTTGGGTCTTCAATAGGAGACTTGAATCCTTGAAACTCTTGAAGGCACCCTTTGTTGGAGATGGATTTGGGGAAAAAGAAGAAGAAGAGAGAGAAAATTTCTAGGGCTTTTTAGAGAGAGAGAGAAGCTGAAAATAATGGTCCAAAATGCTCAAGGAGGGTGTATATATAATTTGGAAAAAGTCCAAGTTGCCCCTCTTCCAAAAATCTGAAAATTTGGGCAAAAGTCTTGCTGGCGCTATAGTGGCGCGTCACGCCATTGCAGCGCCAAGCCAAAATAGGTTTAAAACCCTGCACATCTATTAGTGGTGCATCGCGCCAAGCCCCAAACTACTGAGGCTATTTTCTGGCGCTATAGTGGCGTGGGGCGCCACTGGAGCGCCAAGCCTGAATTTCGCCCAGGCCTGAAATTCCTGCAGTACTGGTCTATAGTAAAATGGCCATAACTTTTGACTCCAAATTCCAAAAATTACAATCTTGGTGGCTTTGGAAATAATACTCAAAGACCTTTAATTTGGTAGATAGTGGTCCACCCAGTTCGTTATATCCTAGGAGATATGGTCATTTGAAATTGACCCTTATACTAACTCATCCAAAAACTTAATCGATTGGAGTTCTTTGGACTCGACTTGGTGTTAGAGATCCCTTATGACCCCTAAACACATGTAACACACTTCAAATACTTAGGAATTAATCTTAACTCATGTGTAGAATTACAAGTCCTCCGGTCCGAGTCTACCCACACGTGAAGAAATATTCGATTCTTTGCAAAAACATTTCCGGGGTGTCACACCTGGTGCTGACCATGGTCCATGATGGCCTTCCGTGGTCATCACTTAGTGCCAGTTTCCTGTATTTGTCTGCACTTTCATTCTTTGTTCCTTATTGTAGAACTTTCCAAATTTCTGGGGCCTTACAGGATCAGTTCAGTGACCATTCATCCAGAGGTAGACAATATTTGGGTTTGGATACCCAAGATTATCTGGGTAAGCTAGTATAAGTGGTGATTTAGAATACAAATAATATTGGTGGATCATCTGGTTATCCTAAGTGGGGTTTAGATCCTCGAGGTGGTTTTCTTTTAATGAGTTTGAGCAAGACACAAATAATTGCCCTAGATATGATTCTTCATCTATTCAGCTAGGGTCACAGGTTCTCTATAATATACCAGTTTTAGCTATTTGAGGTACCTCGTAGAGTGTTAGAGGTGGTGCCAAAGATATCAAGGGTGAAGCTCAGGGTAGTACTCATGATGGTTGTTAGGCTAGTGGTGGCTGTTAGTTATGGTTGTACTGGGTAGATTTGAGATGGAGGCCTCTGATGCAGTGATTATAGGTATTATTTTAGTTAGACATTGTCTTAATTCTATATTAGTTGGTGCAAGTTCTTTTTACTAAGTATCAACTTATTTTGATATGGGACTATTTCTACCCCGATAGGTGAATCTTTAGTGGTGGATTTGGTATACCGAGGATGCATAGTGACTTTTGAGGGTAGAAAGACTCGGGTTGATTTGATATTATTTGATATGCTTGATTTGAATGTGAAGATTTGTTATCTCCCTATCATACATTTCTAGTCTGTTATGCTAAGACTGTGACTTTAGCTTATTCTGGTTTGCCTCGATTAGTATGGACAGGTAATCTAAGTTCTTATCCAAAAAGAGTGATATCTTATATTCCATACTTGATGTATATTGGAGAAAGGTTGATTGTCTTATTTGGCTCAAGTTTGTGATACAACTAAGGATTCATCTCCTATGAAGATTATACGAGTGGTGGGAGAGTTCATGAATATATTCTCTACAGATTTGTCGGGTGTTCCTTCAGACCATGATAGTGACGTTGTGATTAATTTAGGTCCAAGGACCCATCCCATTTCTATTTCTCCCTATCGGATGGCTCTGGCCGAGTTAAAGGAATTGAAGAAACAATTGGAAGGTTTATTGAAAAAAGGGTTTATTCGGTCTAGTGTTGCACCGTGGGTGTGCCAGTATTGTTTGTGAAGAAGAAGGGTAGTACTATGAGGATGTGTATTGCTATCAATAATTGAACAAAGTTATAATTAAGAACAAGTATACCCTTCCTCTCATTGATGATTTCTTTGTTCAACATCAGGGTGCATCAGTGTTCTCTTAGATTTACTTGAGGTAAGGTTACCATCAGTTGAGAATTTAGGAACCTTATATCCTGAAGGCCTCTTTCAGGGATCGTTGTGGGCATTATGAGTTGTAGTCATGTCCTTTTGGGTTGACTAATTCCCACCTATTATTATGGAGTGGATGAATCGAGTATTTTGTCCTTAGTTGGACTTCCTGATAATTGTATTTATTGATGATATCTTGGTTTATTCCACGAAGGAGGACGACCATGTTAGAAACTTGAGGGTCATATTTTGGAGATTGAGGAAGGAGAAATCATATGCATATCACGACCCAATCCTAAGGCCTAGATATGACACGCTGAATAAGATACCGGAGGTACCTCATCCAAGCCTCTTAGCATTCATTAAACATTTCATTGGTAATGATAAACAAATCAAGCAAAAAACAAAAGGGATGTAGAGACTAAGGGGCTTCACATTTAATGAGAGTCAAAGTCAACATAACATCTTTTTCTATGTCCAACCATACCTTCTACATTAAAAACTTGGCAGGAGCTAAGACATGTTCCTAGCTCACTCTTAAAATAAGTGTCAAGAAATGCCCTAATAAAAGTCTTAATATTCTATATAACATAAGCTTAGAATAAAAGGGGTGTTATTCCCGAAATATGGGAACTCACCACAAGCAATCTTTAAATTAATTCGAGCTAGCTAGTGGAGGAGGTTGAGGAGCGACGTCGTTTCCTACATGGTGATATCATATAGGCAAAAATATGCATTAGTACTTTGCATGTACTATGTATGTGAGTATGCTATGAAATAAAGAACATAAGAGTGACATGAGTAAGCAATATGCATAAGTGAATGCATGCATTAGACATCATCATATGAAACCTTAAAACATTCATTTTATGGGGAAGTGACCATAACCGACATTTAAGATCATGCGAGTTATTACATGAAATCCAACATAACCCCCTACGTTGGCACGGAGAGACTACTTACTGGGTAGAACTCGATTCAGTTTACATTCAATTATTTAACATTTGGTGGCTACAAAGGGCTAGACAACAAGGGCTCTCATGGTGACACATAGTTAATACAATATGAGACTTTACTTAAGAACT
Organism: Solanum dulcamara; assembly: GCF_947179165.1. Classification (NCBI taxonomy): domain Eukaryota; kingdom Viridiplantae; phylum Streptophyta; class Magnoliopsida; order Solanales; family Solanaceae; genus Solanum; species Solanum dulcamara. The sequence goes on from NC_077237.1 coordinate 72,817,086, forward strand.
ACTTAGGTCGAGTCCCTATTTACATGCTATATTCAGTGCTAGGTCAAATCCCATGGAATAACATTTGAACATAAATATAGAAACTTTAATATTAAAACATCAATCGGTGGAATAGCTCATTAAAACCTTGAATTTATAAGATCATCATGGATGTCATGCCCTATTTACCGTTCTACTAATGAACCTTGATTTATAAAAAAATTAGGTCTACATTCAGTGATAGTATTTCGGGTATCATGCTAATCGGACCTTTCTTTTTGAAAAAAATGTTCAAAAGCATTGATGGCCTATAGGGATGTCATACATGTCATATCATAACCTTAAACATTTCATTTGATTCAATGTGAGAATTGTCCTTTCACATTGAAACCTTACTTTGGCTAAGAAGCTCTTTCATCAAACAATCATTTTATAAAGACTCCCCTTCGTAAACATTTACTTCATAACATTCATTGGAGTCAAACTTCATTTCAACTTTACTTTACCATAGGAAACAAGGTGGGTTCAAAGTAATCAACTTTCAAATCATTTAAATCAATGCTAACATGCATGAGAGTGAAAGAATTTATCATTTAAACATCTTAAAATAACCCACCAATATAATTCGATACTAATTTCAAGCCTTCATAGAAGGACCTTGATAAATCATCCATTTTATGTAAATAAGAAGCACCACAAGTCAACATAGACAAATAAACTTCAAATATTCAAGAATCTATACATTTGAAATTGTAGTATGAAAATCCATAAAGACTCATCACTTGAAATTGAGAGTCAATATACATATATATCAATAGGAGTAAATAAACTTAAAATATACCTTAAAGAGGAACTTGAAGAAGAAGTGGAGGAGTCTTGATGTTAGGTCTTCAATGGGAAACTTGAATCATTTGAGTTTGAGAGGATTTTGTTGGAGATGATTTGAGAGAGAAGAGGATGAAGTTTGGGATTTTGAGGAGGCTAAAGAATGCAAAAATGCCCTAAAAACGCGTCTAAGATCATATATATATATAATAGGGAATGGTCCAAGTTGCCCTTACTAAAATCTAGAAAAACTGGCCAAGTTCGCGTCGCGGACTGCCGCGCATCTCTCTGGTAAAATAAAATGGAAAAACTGGCTAAGTCTGCGCCAGGTCTGCGTTGCGGACTTGTCGCGCACCTCTCTGGTCAATTGGACATAACGTTTTACTCCAAACTCCAAAAATTACAATCTTGGTGGAGTTGGAAAGAAGACTCAAATACCTTTAATTTAATAGGTTATGGGCCACCCAAATTATTATATTTTAGGAGATATGGTCATTTGAAGTTGACCCTTCTATGGTCTCATACGAAAACTTAGTCGATAGAAATTCTTTGAACTTGTCTTGGTGTTAGATATCCCTTATGACCCTAAAACACATAGAATATACTTCAAATACTTAGGTATTGATTCTAACTCAGATATACAACTAGAAGTCATCGAGTTCAATCCTATACGCATATAAAGAATGGTTCAGGTCTTGGTGTAGAAATATTTGGGGTGTTACAATATCTCTCCCTTAGGAACATTCATCCTCGAATGAGAATCATTATCATAGAAGGGTACATGGCACAATGACTAGCAACCCAACATGAACAAAATAACGATTGCAATGCATAAAACATAAGATCTTTAAACTTGGCATAAAACATGATTTTAAAATTTAAATTCATGAACATGCATGCATATGAAGACTTAAGAAAACTGAAACATAGGAGCCTTAAACACTTGAGGATGGATAACTTAGTGCCTTAGACTTGAGTAGAATAAAAAATATGAGGTTAATGTTTCATTATATCTGTTTTCACTTCCCATGTAGCACTTTCAACTTGTTGATTTCTCCAAAGGACTTCGACGGATAGAACTTCCCTGTTCCTCAATCTCTTGGCATGCCGGTCTAGGATTTTAATCGAAACCTCTTCATAGGTTAAATTATCATCAACATTCACTATGTCCAAAGGCACAATGGAACTAGGATTTCCCATACATTTTCTAAACATAGACACATGAAATACCAAATAAACTGGGAAAAACTATAATGACAAATCAAATTCATAGGCCACCTTACAAAAAAACCTTAAGATCCTATACCTCTATAGGAAAATCTATCCCAGGAGTATTATCCCTTACTACCATATTCCACAAACCTTGAGACCTAATGAAGAAACACCCAATATATCATATTCACCCACATTCCATCAATACCACATTAAAGTCTAGTTCTATAACCATTCTAATACACTCATTTGAAACCCTTAATGAGAAGTCATTCATAGCCTACTACCATCACCCGTATACCTGCAACCACGTATTCAAGCCTACCATTTTAACCACTTTATGACTCCCTTGAAGTTGTAATCACCTAAGAATTTTCATGCCTACCTTAGCATCTCTACATCTACATTTTCATTAAATCCTACCAAGAGAACACCAATATACTCTTACCTATCTATTTCACACAACAAGATCTTGGCTATCTCTTTCTCTATGTCCATAGCCTTAAATGGGATAAGCATACTTCAATCATCATAATACGGAACATCTACTCCTTCTCTATCTATCATAACTTATCTATTATCATCAACCTCATAACACATAACTGACCTTGATAACTAGTTACTCTATCTCCCACTTGGAGAAAGACTTCTACTTTCTTATCTCCCACTTATTACTTCAACTTTACCAATGATGCATCAAGGTCCTTTTTGACTTAACATCTACTACCAAAGATGATTCGGAACCAATTTGCACCACCATAATCGGATCCAGTCAACCTTACCCCAATCTAGACAACTAATGAACATCCCTTACAACTCCCTCTTCCATTCATCAACATGAGCCATGCTCCCTATAAAAACCCTCCTAAGTGCACCAGCCACATATTGTCCTTACTTGAATGAGAATGCACACTCATGTTATAAAACTCATTAGCCACGGGAGCCGACTCAAGAGAAGGGCTTTCAGAGTTGACATCCCTAACCCTTAGTAATCAATTTTTGGGCCTTAAGAAAGGAAATGAACTTACCCCTTTACTAGTGAATCATAACCCTTCCATTCAAGAATAACATCAGAATCTTCCATATCAAGCCCAATGAGATCACAAGAAATAACTTTGTACAAGATAAAGAAACAACCGACTCACCAATAGGGGTAGACATCAAATAGGGTTCCAATAATATTTTGGGAAATATATCAAACCTATTAGCAAGAAATGAAATAACAAACCATAAATTGGCACATGATCTAACAATGAATACACTTCAAAATCAAAGACAATTAACTTACTGGTCCCAACATCAGGAGAATATTCTAACTCTTGATAAATCTGAAAGGCATACAATCTATCTTAGCGTCGACCACCATATGGTGTAGTAGTAATATTACACTCCCTTGCCTGATGACCCAGCTTTCCACACTTATAACAAGCATCCAACCTCGCTAAGCACTCTCCCCTATGGTTTTTCCCATACTTGGAATACTTAGAAATAGTAGATGCACTAAAACCATCACCAGGTTTGGGTTGAGAAGTCCCACATTTGCATTGAGCCCTCTTAGAATCCCTTCCTTTACTAGAAACCACCTGATAGTCCCTCATCTTATACCCTATATTACCACACTTATAGCAACTTTTCTTACCGGCCATGCATTCTCCTTGGTGAATCCTACCACACCAATCTCAAGGGGAAACGGATGTTCTTCCTTTTTAGGCCTAGACACTGGGGCATTAGCACAAGATGAACCACTGTCGGTCTGCTTCCTTTTAAAGTCCCTAGATTTCTTTCTTATAATATTTATTTTACTCTCTCATTTTCTTTTTTTTCTACCCGCGTTCATAGAGGTCACCTTTTGTTGATTCAACTAAACCCTCATATCTCGAGCCAACAATAGGATGGCATCACAAAATTCTGCATTAGTCACTTATTCAGCTAGAGGATTATTAGGGACCTGTTCCTTATTAGCATCAACCCCTCCTTGAATTAGAGCCTTAGAAACTGAAGAAACTTGGTCCTCGAGAGCATCCATGGCTCTAGGTGGAGGTATACTTCTTTGAGGCATCATCTAGATAACTTGAAATGATTTGTTAAATAAGAGAAGTCTTAGGACAAATCTAAGGCATGACATGAATCACAAAAGAAAGGAAACTTTCCTAAACGCCTCATAGTTTCCTATTCATAATTGTGGTGGGCTTCACAACTATGAAGAAGACCCTATTTGATGTGGTATGTTGGACTCCAAGGACTATTTCAAAAACGCATGCTCTGATACCAAGTTTTTTACGACTCAAGCCTAGGGCCTAGACGTGATACGGCAAATGAGACACCCAAAAGTACCTAAAAAATTCTCTAAATGTGAGCTTTTGCTTGAGTCTGTGGTTTTCTTGGATCATGTGATGAACAAGACTGGTGTTATGGTCGATCCAACTAAGTTTATAGTGGTTCGTGATTGGGTTAAGCCTACTTCGATTATAGAGATTTGGAGTTTTATTGGGTTAGAGGGCTGCTATCGTCAGTTTGTTCAAATTTTCTCTTCTATCACAGCTCCTTTGGCTAGGTTGACTCAGAAAACCATAGCTTCTTAGTGGAATGATGAGTAAGGCGATTATTCAAAATCTCAAGGAGGTATTGACATCGATACCTATTATAGCTTTACTTGAGGAGGATGTGACCTTTATTATATTTTGTGATGCCTCAAGAGTCAAGTTAGGTGATGTATTGATACTAAAAGGTAGATTTATAGCTTATGCTTCTCAACAATTGAAGCCATATGAGAAGAACTACCCTACTCAAGACTTGGAGTTAGCGGCGGTGGCATTTGTTTTAAAGTTGTGGAGACCATATCTCTATGGTATGCATTATGAGGTCTTTACCGATCACTGAGTCCTTAAATATATCTTTTCTCAATCAAATCTGAACATGAGCCAGCGTAGGTAGTTGGAGATATTGAAAGACTATAAAATTACCATTCTTTATCATCCAGGTAAGGCTAATGTGGTAGCGTATGCCTTGAGTCAAAAAACACCTAGCATGGGTAGTTTGACCTTTGTTAAGGTGGATAAAAGTCCTTTGGCCTTGGAGGTTCAACCATTAGCTAGACAGTTTGTCTGACTTGATATTTTTATACCTCATAGTATTTTAGCCTTTGTGGAGGCTAGGTCTTCTTTGATGGATCATATTCGTGCATGCTAGTTTGATAACGACAAGATGGGAACCATTCAAGAAAAAATGTTGAGAGGTGACACTAAATCAATCTTTTTTTATTCCAAGGGAGTTTTGAGGATTAGCGGTCGTATTTGTGTGTCTAAATTTGGATATTGGGTATGTATGATATTGGAGAAGGTTCATTGTTCCAAGTATTCCAATCGCATAGGAGAGGCAAAGATGTTCCATGAATTGAAACAATACTATTGAAGGTGTGGCATGAAGAGAGATATTGTTGATTTTTTGGCTAAGTGTCTAAATTGTCAACAAGTGAAGTATGAACCTCAGAAATTGGGTGGTCCTACACAAAAGATGCCCATTCAAGAGCGGAAGTGAGAGCGCATTACCATGGACTTCATGATGGGATTACCCTTGACTTTGGCTAAGCATAATTCAGTTTGGGTGATCTTGGATCGGTTGACTAAATCAACTTATTTTATTTCGGTGAAGACTAACTACAATGCAGAGCAGTTGGCTAGGATCTACATTTGTGAGATAGATCAGTTGCACGGAGTACCCATTTCTACTATGCCCGATAGAGGTATGGAGTTTACCTCTTATTTATGGAGTTTTATATAGGAGTAGATGGGTACCAAGCTTGAGTTGAGCACAAATTTTCATCCTCAGACCGATGATCAGTTAGAGCAGACTATTCAAGTGCTTGAGGACATGCTCTGAGCTTGTGTCATGGACTTTGGTGGTTAGTGGGATCAGTTTCTTCCTCTTGTAGAGTTCGCATATAACAACAGTTACCAATTCAGCATTCAGATAGCGCAATTCGAGGTTTTATAGTTCTCCCATGGGATGGTTTGATTTTTTTAAGGTATGACCTTGGGGTACCGATTTGTTGATAGATGCCATGGATAGGGTGAAGTTGATTCAACAGTGCCTTGTGACTGCCCAGAGTAGGCAAAAGAGTTATGTGGATACGCGTGTTTGTGATGTGTCTTTTACTATTGGTGAGTGAGTATTGCTCAAGGCATTGCCCACTAAGGGTGTGATGATATTCGGGAGGAAGGGAAAGCTTGGTCCGAGATTTATTGGTCCTTTTAAGGTGTTAGAGAAGTATGGGGAGTTGGCCTATAGATTGGCCTTACCCCTAAGTCTTTTATTTGTCTATCCTACATTTTATGTATCAATGCTTAAATAATACCAGTACGATGACTCTCATATAATTCAGTGGGACTCTGTTGCTTTGGATCGGGACTTGTCATTTGAGGAGAAGCCTGTTGCTATCTTGAATAGGATAACTAGATAGTTGAGATCAAACCAAATTGATTTAGTAAAAGTACAATGGAGGCACCAATCTATTGAGGAGGCTACATGGGAGGTGGAGTCCGACTTGCATCATAGATATCCTCAGCTTTTCTTCCTTACAGATACTTTACTTCATTTTTTGTTCAAGGACGAACATATGTTTTAGTGGTGGATGATGTAGTGCCCCAATTCTTGAGAAATTACTTTTTAGTGAAAAGGACCATTTTTCCCTTCCCTATAGTGTTTTCATACTTTGTTTGTGATATGGGGATGGTTGGCATGGTTTCAGATGTGATCGGGTGGGATTTTGGTGATTTGAGGCCTTAACTGGAAAGTTTCATTGATAGGGTTGACCTTGGTGAATATATTGAGATCCAAGCATTGGATGGGAATTTTGTCAGTTTTGTTGCATCCGAAATGTCTTGTTTAGTTTAGTTGAACATTGACTTAGAGCCCTAAGACCTTAGTTTTCATTTTGAGATTATAGGCTATAAGTTGATTTTTTAGTCAAAAAGGGATTCGGGAAAGTAATGGTGTGAGACTTGCTTAATACAGAGATTTGCTTTTCCACATCTTACCATGCTTCGGAAAGCGCAGTGCGCCCGGTGCAAATGGCTTTCTAGGGCTTGAAAGAAGGCAGGCGATCCGATCAGAAGATAAAGGAGGGTAATTTCATCATAACGACCTTTTTCAAAAATTTGATAATTCCATTAAGTCCAAAATGTATCGTAAACTTGAACTTTGCCCTTTTTCAGTTTCTGATGTTCTGGTATAGGGTTGGCTTTAGCGAACATTATCCAAGAAAACCTCCACTTTTGCAAACAAGGTCTGTGAAAGCGAACTTTAGCTTAAGCGAACAAGTCCGCAAAAATGAACCGCTTTAGTGAACAAGGTCCGTGAAAGCGAATTTTCATTTCATGACCCTTGTGTCGCTTTAGCAATACCTGAGATGCATTTGGCTTATTTTAGGCCATTTCTCCATTTTCACTCGGTTTGAGCTTACATAAGCCATTCTTGGAGAGATTTTTTGGAGAAAATTATTTGGGTGAGTTTATCTATTCAATCTTTATCGTTTTCCATCAATTTTACCTTTTTTAATCATTCAAAAATCAAGATTTCGAATGGGTTCTTGAGGGTTTTTCTTCCCAAGTTCAAAATAAAAGATTTGGTAATTTCTAACTTGATTGATCAATTATTATGGGTTTTTCCAGCCACAAACTCTCCTAGATATGTAGAACATGATTTTCAAATAAAACTCCAATTTTGCCATTTTCAAGTTTTAAGCGATTTTTAGATCATTTTATCTCCGATTCCGAATATTTGCAATATGGGTGTCATTAGACTCCTTGTGATGTGTATGTTTTATTCTTAGTAGTGGGTTATCATTTATGGCATTAAATTTGAGGATTTCTCATCCGATAGGAGCATTTATGTGTTGTTTCGGCAATTGAGGTAGATTTGACTATCGTTCTTGAGACTAATTTGAGATAATTAGTTAATCCTATGTTATAGACTTCGAGATGGGGTTGTAGTATAATTTGGGACTATTAATTTACTTTAATACGCCCGTGTGGGGCTTATTTATATTATGATGCCCATTTAGGGGCTTATTTGTGCTGCGTAGACCGTGTGGGGGATTTATTTGCTATTTTATCTGCTTTAAGAATATGTGATTCATGATTTAACTACAAGAAAGGAGTTAGTAGACTATTTGACTGGTAATGCTCTCCTGAGGGGTTGAGTTGGGGGTTTTGAGCATACCTGAGTACTGAAACATTTTTGATAAAGGGTAAACACTTAATTTAAGGTATTTTCTTTCCATTACTATCTGTTGAGGGTGAATATCATATTTAGATTAAATTTTGAGAACATTGAACCTTGTATTACCTGTTGAGTTGAAAACTGCCTCCATACCTTATGTGTTGTGAACGTATTCATCCTCATTCATCATATCATTGATCATTAAGAAGTTGAGAACTGTGAAAATTCTTTTTCAGAAAAAAAATGTGACTCCTTTTTATATCCTTGACCACGAGTTAGGTGGCTAGAAGATGGGATATTAGTATCATGATTCATTGGCCACAAGCTGGGTGGTGAATAGGTGATACATTGAGATTTTGACGAGGTATATGGTCTGCAAGACCCCCATGGGTCCTTCTTGGTAGCACAGCTCAATAAGTGTATACGACAGACTATGCGATAGTCTTGATTCCATCGTACCATCACATCATTACAACATCTTATTGCATTGCATTACATTGCATCTTGGATTATTTACCTTATCTGATTTTATGTGATATTGAATTTTTCTTATGTGTTTACTTTACTCGCATAGTTTTATATAAACAGGCGGCACCGATGTTGAAGTATGACTTTCTGTGTGTAGGTGGTAAAGCATTCCTTAGTTTATTACATAGGTTTGATTAATTCCTTATACTCAGTCGGTCCAACCTACTGAGTACATGTGGATTATACTCATCCCTATTTTTGTGTCCTTTTTTGATATAGATCCTAGTCAAGGTAGTCTGCACCGCAGCTGATCTCTCTCTCTAGCGAATGTCTTACTATTCAGATTAGTGGTAACGTCTTGGGATTCGGACCACCATTAGTTCTATCTTTTATTTCTAGTATTTACTATTATTCGAAGACTTATGGTATATATCAGGTTCGATCATTGTGTTAGATGTTATTTTTACTTATGACATCAGGTTTTGGGATTATTCATTTGTCTTTCTCTTATTTTTGTTTAATTTGTGGCCTGACTTCCCATTAGAATATCTCATATGAGTTTTACTTTTAGACTTGCACATCAAGATGGGTTCGGGATGTGTACCATTATGACCTCAGATTTTGGGTCATGACATCAAGTAAACTAAGGGGTGGTAGTTCCTCCAAAAATGTCTACACCAACTTCTAGGGTTAGGGACTTTACAAGGATGAACCCTCCCGAGTTTCATGAATCCAAGGTTGATGAGGATCCCCAAGATTGTATTGATGAGCTGCATAAGATTGTTTCTATTATGGGGGTGTCTTCGGAAGAGAAGGCGGCCTACTAACTCAAGGGTATTGCTCAAGTGTGCTTCACTCAATGGAAGGCCGAAAGGGTTAAATGAGTTCCTATAGGTTGGGAGAACTTCAAGGTCGCATTTCTTGACTTCTTATTTACACCTTAATTGGGGGAGGCTAAAGAGCGTTAGATTCCATCAATCTCAAGCAAGGTAACATGAGTATGAGGGAATATACCCTCAAACTCACAAAGTTGTCCAAGTATGCTCTTTCTTTGGTAGCTGACCCCCGTGCCCAAATGAGTAAGTTTATTTTGGAAGTGTCATACTTGGTGATGAAAGAGTGACGAACTGCTATGCTTATCAAAGAGATCGATATTTCTAGGCTCATGACATATGCTAAACAAATTAAAGGGGAGAATCATAAGGAGAGAAAGGTGAGGGAGTCTAAGAGGGCTCGATTTGAATGTGGGTTTTCTCAATCCAAATCCGGTGGTGATAATGGTTGTTTCCAACAAGGCCAAAGATCTCAAGGTCAAGGTTCTTCATAAACTTTGGGTCAAAGATTTGACAAAGATAGAATGCCCAACCCTAAGGTTCAAAGTGGTGGTATTAGTGGGTCTACTCTTCCCAAGTGTTCCAAGTTTTGGAAAAACCATAGAGGTAAATGTTTGTTTGGTACGAGTATTGGTTTTAGTTTTGGTAAAATGGGGCACAAGATCTCTGAATGACTTAATAAGGGGAAACAAGGATGTCCTTAAGGTCAAGCAAGTCAAGGTGGACCAGTTCAACAAGGTGGTGGACCATACCAAAATAGGTTCTATGTACTCCAAGCTAGGTAAGATGTTGAGGAGTCTCCCAATGTGGTTGCGGGTATGTTGTGGGTATTTGACTTTAATGTTTATGCTTTATTTGATCCTGGTGCCATATTGTCTTTTATTACTCCTTACCTTGCTATAAGATTTGATATAGGTCCCGAATATTTTCTAGAGCCTTTTTTGCTTTGTACTCCCATTGGTGATTTGATTCTAGCCAAGAAAGTCTATAGATATTGCCCCGTGTTGGTCTTGCATAAAATAATCCCTTGTGATCTTGTTGAACTTAACATGACCAATTTTGATATTATTCTTGGTATGGATTGGCTACATTCTTCCTATGCATCTATTATTGTAGAACCCGTATGGTCAAATTCCAATTTCCTAATGAGCCCATTCTAAGGGGTGTATCTATCACCTAGTATGGATTAGGGATACAAATTCCGAAGCTCCAACTATAGAGTCGGTTCCCATTATAAATAAATTCCCCGATGTGTTTCCGGTGACTTTCCCAGTATTCCTTCTGAAAGGAAAATCAATTTTGATATAGATATTATTCCCAACACTCAACCCATCTCTATCCCTCCTTATCGTATCGCCCCGGTAGAACTTAAGGAGTTGAAGGAACAATTGAAATATTTGTTAGATAAGGGTTTCATAAGGCCAAGTCTTTCACCATGGGATGCTCTCATGTTGTTTGTTAGAAAAAAGGATGGGTCACTATATATGTGTATAGACTATCGGCAATTGACTAAGGTCACCACAAAGAACAAGTATCCCATTCCAAGAATATATGATTTGTTTGATCAACTCCAAAGTGCAAGTCACTTCTTTAAAATTGATCTCCGATTTGGTTATCACCAATTGAGGTTAAGGGAGTGTGAGATTCCCAAAATGGCATTTCGAACATGGTATGACCATTTCGAGTTCTTGGTTATATCATTCGTGTTGACTAATGTTCCCACTATTTTCATGGATTTGATGATTTAGATTTTCAAACCGTACTTAGACATGTTTGTGGTGGTCTTTATTTATGATATATTGATTTATTCCCGAAATGAAGAAGAGCATATGGGTTAACTGAGAATTATGTTGCAAATTTTGAGAGACAAGCAACTATTTGCCAAATTTAATAAATGTGAATTTTATTTGAGGTATGTGGTATTTCTTGGTCACATTGTTTCTGGTGATGTCATCATGGTTGATCCAAGGAAAACAAATGCAATAAAGAATTGTCCTAGACCATTGTCTCCTTCAGATATTCGCAGTTTCTTGGGTTTAGCCAGATATTATAGAAGGTTTGTAGAAGGATTTTCATCTATTGCATCACCTTTGACTAAGTTGACCCATAAGAAGGTGAAGTTCCATTGGTCGGATAAGTGTGAAAGAAGTTTCCAAACATTGAAGGATCATCTTACGTTGGCTCCTATTTTGACATTGCCAGAAGGTCCAAAAGGTTTGTTGTGTATTGTGATGCCTCACGGGTTAGATTGAGTTGTATTTTGATGCATTATGGCAAGGTTATAGCATATGCCTCTAGACAACTAAAAGTGCATGAAAGAAATTATCCAACTCATAAACTTACATTGGCGGTGGTTGTTTTTGAAAATTTGGTGTCACTACCATAGGGTACATGTTGACATATTTACTAACCACAACAACTTGCAATATGTGTTTAGCCAAAGGAACTTGAACTTAGGCAAAGAAGGTGGCCTAAACTATTAAAGGAATTATCACAACCCGCACTAGGGCCTAGCTATGACACGGAGATTAGGATTATCGAAGAAACCCCAACCAAGCCTCTTAGCATATCATAAGCATTCATAAGGTAAATAATTCAAAGAAAGCTAAATCAAGATACAAAAGTGAAATCTCAAATAGAAAATAAGTCTTGAAATGAGAAAAATGACAACATAGACTCTTTACTAACTAACATGCCTCTAATACTAGATGGGGGCGTGAGACAATCTCCCAGCTCACCTAATATGAAAGATAAATAAAGTCATAGACTTATAAGAAAGTAAATGTATCATCCTCGGAACAAGAGGACTCACCAACAAAGCAACAGTAATGAACTCTAGCCACGAGCGAGAGGTGGATGAACACGATCATCGGACCATACATTATGATATAATGTAGGCAAAAAGTATGCGTTAGTACATGGAATGCACTAAGTGAGAATATACATGAAAAATAAGCATAGGACATAGTCAATATGAATAATGGGATGCAAGACCAATATCATAAAAGTATGAGTAAACCATGAAAACATTAAAACATTTATCTCATTGGTCAATGCATCAAAATCTCATAACTATCCTAAGAACTCATAACTCAATTGAAACTGGTATGGGATATGACCGTTAACCAACATATAAGATCATGTGAGCTATTACATGGGATTTGATGACTCCTGTATCGAGACAGGGGAGGCTACCTTGCCAGGGTATACTACATTAGTAACTCATCAAACTGTGCTATGTGGATCCACTATCTTCGCCATATAGGTATCTATAAACCTATGCGAGCAAGTAGTTGTGGGACATTGGGATCTTACTACGGGTCTCTTGCCTCAACTGCAGGAGAGAATGCCTATCCCAAGGTCCACTCGGTGCTTAGTCAATATACCAATAGAACTTGCATAAAACATGATCATAAACATCATAGGAAAGACAGTAACTAATATTAATCCATCTTTATAAAATAACATAACAATAGCTCATCTAGCATCATCACAGTAAAATCATAAGATTAGCTCATCTATCATATACTCATTTAATGTGGGTGTAGTCCTTCCATCATTACATATATTTACTCATAAAAATAGCTTTAGGGTTTAACTTTCCCTATCATTAAATTTTTTGAAACATCATATAACCAACATTGATAAAGTTCTTTGCACAAAACATCTTTAAACTCAATCATAAAGCTTTCATTGAAATAACTAGAAAATCATGATCATATCTTATAAATTATACTTGAAACTAGTATATAGCATGGGTCATTAAAATTTAACTTGAAATCATGCAATATGATATAAATTATACATAATTAGGCTAATAGCATTGAAGAATATCATAATTGAGAAGACCTAATAAAAATCATGAAATTAGGGCTTTTAATTGAAGAAATTTAAGAGAAAATTAGGGATTTCATGGGTGAAAGATACCCATGAATGAAGTCTCACATACCTTGACCTTTAGAAGCCCTAAACAGAAGTGAAGGAAGCTTGACCTTGAAGAAATCCTTTGAATTACTTGAGGGAGAAGAAGACCTTCGAGAGAAAACTTGGGAGAGAAGACTTTAGATTTTGGGGAATTATGGTGAGAATAGGGGGTTAAGGGATTTTAGGTTAGTTAATAGGTAAGAATATAGTTTCCAAAATCATCAACATTCAGTAGTGAATTACAAGGAAATGACCAAAATAACCCTAACTTAAAACTAAATCCAGAACCAAAATGGACCAACACCACAGACCGTTATGGACAATAACATCTGTAGTCCCCTCCATGGTGAGGACTTAGAATTTTGGAAAAAGGATTTTGGGAAGGTTGCCTACCATGAGACCTACCAGGTCCATTATGGGCACTACGGCCCATGGTGGCCATTCATGATGATGGAATTGGGCTAAAGTCTGAGAGTCTCTAGGGAGGTGTCCACCACGAAGGGCACTACGGATCGTGGTGCCCACTATGGCCTATAGTCCCTCTCGTGGTCCTTTCCATGTAAGGCTCAAATTTTTGAATCTCTACCACGATGGCACACCATGAACCATAGTGAGGAATATGGCCTTCGTGGTCATCACCTGGTGCCAAAAGCTATTTTTTTTAATAGAAATTCCTCTTTTAAACCTCGTCTTAGGACTTTTTAACTTCTGGGGTCTTATAATATCTCCCTTTTGAGAACATTCGTCCTCAAATAAGACTCAAACCAGCATGAATGGAATAGGAAAGGAATGTAGTAGCCCAATATGAATGCAAAACATCTCAATAATGCATAAAACATGAAATCTTTAATCTTAAGCTAAAACATGACTTTAAAACTCATTTCATGAACATGGATGCATATGAAACCATGAGAGCAATTGAAACACATGATTTGGGCTGGTTGGATCATGAAGGAACTAATACCTCAACTAGGCATAAAAGGAAAGAGATGCGGATATCAGGACATTATATCGGCTTCAGCTTCCCATGTAGCACCATGAACTTCTTGGTTCCTCCATAATACTGTAATTGATGCTATTTACTTCTTCCTCAACTTTCTAACTTGTCTTTCTAAGATCTCAAACGAAACCTCTTCATATAAAAGAATCTCTTTAATCTTAATGTTTCCAATGGCACAATGGATCTAGGATCACCAACAAACTTCCTCAATAAAGAAATATGGAACACCGGAAGCACCGATGCCAACTCGAAAGGCAAATCCAACTTGTAAGCCACCTTACCAATCCGCCTCAAAATCTTATATGGCCCAACATAGAGGAGACTTATCTTTCCTTTCTTACCAAAATGCATCACACCCTTTATGGGTGAAATGTTCAAGTAAACCCAACCATTAACTTCAAATTCAAGTTATCTTCTTCTCACATCCGAATAGGACTTTTGTCGGCTTTGGGCTATCTTCAATCCTTCACTAATGAGTCTAACCTTCGCTATAGCATCAAATACCAACTCGGGTCCTATCAATGCAACTTCACCAACTTCGAACCAACTGATAGGGGATCTACATCTCCTACCATACAAATCCTCAAATGGAGTTATCTCAATGCTAGAGTGATACCTGTTATTATAGAAAAACTCTATCAATGGAAAATAATCATCCCAATTTTATTTAAAATCAATAACACATGCTCTCAACATGTCCTCTAAAGTCTGAATAATAAGCTCAGCCTGACCATCTATCTGTGGATGAAAAGTTGTACTAAGTTTCACTTGAGTACCAAGACCCTTTTAGAAAGACCTCCAAAACTGAGTACCTTGATCCATAATGATAGATAACAAATCACCATGAAGCATAACCAACTCTTGAATATGCAATCTAGCATAATCCTCGATTGTATATGAAGTCTTAATAGGAAGGAAATGAGCCGACTTAGTTATTTGGTCAACAATCACCCAAATGGAATCATGTTGCCTATGAGTACGAGGCAAATCAGGAATGAAGTCCATATTCAAGACTTCCCACTACCAAGTAGGAATCTCAATATCTTAATCCAAACCTCTCTATTTTTTATGTTCAATTTTCACTTGTTGAAAATTAGGACACTTAGCCACGAATTTCGAAATATCCCTTTTCATGTCATTCCATCAATACACTTCTCTCAAATCTCGATACATCTTTGTGGAACTAGGATGAGTAGAATACTGCAAACTATGATCCTCGGATAATATCATCTTTTTCAACACATCAACATTTGGAACACACAATCGGCCTAGATATATCAAAACACTATCTCCTCTTTGAGATAAAGACTCAATAGCTTTTTTGACAACTACTTTCTTTAATTTAACCAAAGAGGGATCACTATCTTATTTTGCCTTAATATCTGCCACAAGAGATGATTCGAAACCATTTTGCACAATACCACTACCATCTTTGGAATCAACCAATCGAACTTCTAAATGGGCTAATCTATGAACATTCCGCACTAGCTCTTTCTTCTCATCCTCAATATAGGTAACACTATTCATGGAAAATCTAATAAGAGCATCGGCAACCACATTTGCCTTACCCTGATGGTATAACACACTCATGTCATAATCCTTCAAAAACTCAAGCCATCTCTATTATCAAAGGTTCAATTCCTTTTGAGTGAACACATATTGCAAACTCTTATGGTCGGTGAAAACATCCACATAGACACCATAGAGATAGTGTCTCCACAACTTCAAAGCAAACACCACTGCCGCCAACTCCAAGTTGTGAGTTGGGTAATTCTTCTTATGTGCCTTGAGTTACATTGAAGAATAAGCTATAATTTTACTATTTTTCATTAAAAGACAACCAAGATCAACTCGTGAAGCATCATAATACACAACGAGCCCATTAGAACCTTTCGATAAGGTAAACACTGGAGTGGAGGTAAGCCTATCTTTCAACTCTTGGAACCTTTTCTCACATACCTCAGAATATTGGAACTTCACCTTTTTTCAGTCAAAGTAGTCAAGGGAGATGCAATAGAAGAGAAACCTTCCACAAACCTTCTATAATAACCATCTAAGATCAAAACACTCCGAATATTAGACGGAGTCAATGGTCTAGGCCAATTCTTAACCGCCTTGGTCTTCTTTGGATCAACCATAATTCCTTCACGGGAGATGATGTGGCCAAAAAATGCTATTGGCCTTAACCAAAACTCACACTTTCTAAAATTTGCATCCAACTAATGGTCCATGAGAATTTGCAACATAGTCCTCAAATAATGGGCATGCTCTTCTTCACTCCGAGAGTAGATCAAAATATCATCAATAAAGACAATCACAAATATATCCAAGTATTGCTTGAACACACTATTCATCAAATCCATAAAGCTGCAGGGGCATTTGTTAGTCTAAAAGACATGACCGAGAATTCAAAGTGACCATATCAAGTTTTAAAAGCGGTGTTCAAAATGTCACATTCCCTTACTCAGAGTTGATGACAACCCGATCGAAGATCTATCATTGAAAAATAGCTTGCTCCTTGAAGATGATTGAACAAGTCATTAATTCTTGGGATGGGATACTTATTTTTAATTGTGACCTTATTCAATTGTCGGCAATCAATACACATATGAAGAGAACCATCCTTTTTTCTGATAAAGTAAATCGAAGCACCCTATGGAGATATACTCAATCTAATAAAACCCTTATCTAACAAATCCTTCAACTGGTCCTTCAACTTTTTCAATTCTGTTGGAGCCATTTGATAAGAAGAAATAGAGAAAGGTTTAGCATCGAGGAGGATATCAATCCCCAAAACTATTACCCTTTCGGGAGAAATGTCTAGGAGATCATCGGGAAACACTTTTGAAAACTCACTAATAACAAGAACTAACTCAAGAGTAGGAGTCTTGTAATTAGTATCTCTAACTCTAACTAGATGATAGATGCAACTTTTGAAATCATTTTCTGAGCTCTAAGGCATGAAATTAATTGACCCTTAAACACAGAATTACTACCTTTCCATTCTAGGATTGACTCATTAGGAAACTGAAACTTAACCACACAATTTCTACAACATATAGAGGCATAACATGCATAAAGCCAATCCATACCGAGAATAATATCAAAATTGGTCATATCAAGATCTACTACATTAACTAAGGTGACTTTGTGAGAAGCTGAAACTGGATAATTTCTATAAACTCTTTTAGCCATAACTGAATCACCAACCGGATTATAGATGGAAAAAGGCTCTAGCAAGGTCTCAGGACTAATAATGAATCTCATAGAAAAATAAGGAGTCCCAAATAATAGAGTAGCACTCGGATCTAATAACGGATAAACATCAAAGTCAAAGACTTTCAACATACCAATCACAATATCGAGGGAATCCTTCAACTTCTAACAAGTCTGAAGAGCATAAAATTTGTTTTTGTGCTAAGCGCCACCCAAAGTAGTAGCATGCTGATCTGGACAATTAGTAGTTTGAGTCTGAACCTGGGGTCTAGCCCCACCCCTATCTACACTTGTAACAAACATCTAGTCTTGCTAAGTACTCTCCCTTATAATTTCTCCCATACTTCTTACATAGAGGGATGACTTGACCACCCGGAATTCCTTCTTGTTCCTTAGAATTTAGCATTATTTCCTTCTCAAATCTTGGAGTCAGAGTGTTTGAAGAACCTTGGCCTTGAAACTTTTACCGTGTCAGAAATGACTATTACTACCACTAGATTTCTAGTGAGAAAATCTACCCACAAACTGAGCCCTCTTGGACTCCTTTACTTTCTTCTCCTTAACTTTGCTCGGCATAAGTCATGAGCCTAGAGATATCCATCTCCCTGATGAGTATAGCAGTTTGATATTCTTTCAGAATCAAGTCCGACAATCCTGAAATAAACTAACTTATTTGGGCAGGAGAGTCGGCTACCAAGAATGGAGCATAATTGGACAACTTTGTGAACTTGAAGGCATATTTCCTCACACTCATGTTTCCTTATTTAAGGATGATATATTCCAACACCTTCGCCTTTCTTAACTCAAGTGGGAAGAATTTGTCGGAAAATGCTACTTTTAACTTTTTCCATCTTGTGGGACCCTCTTCAGCCTTTTCGGATATCCATTGATTTTACCATACTTGAGCTACACCTTTGAGTTGGTAGGCCGCCAATTCTGCCTTTCCCTCCAAGGACACACCTATAATGACAACAATTTTGTACAATTCGTCAACAACATCTTGGGGATCCTCATCAATCTTGGATCCATGAAACTCAGGAGGATTCATCCTCTTGAAGTATCTAATCCTTGAAGTTGGAGTAGATACATTTGGAGGAACTTGAAAGCAGCTTGAAACTCTGCATTAGTCACTTTTTCATTCAAAGATTCATTTGGAGCTTGTGGCTCCTTTTCAACATTCCTTCAGATGGGAGCTCTTCATAGAGGAATGATTTTCTAATCGCAAAGAGAAAGCGTTAGAGGAAAAAACCTTAGAGTTCAACTCTATAGCAGGATAAGATCATGAAAGAAGTAAAGTGTTTCTTAAGGGGCCTTATAACCTCCTATCATAGGTGTAGCGCTTTTCACATCGAAGAACAAGACTCTATTTGACGCAGCAAGTTAGACTCTCTAGGATACTTGAACCTTGTGCTCTGATACTAAGTTTGTCATGACCTACACTAGGGCCTAGCTGTGACATGGTAATTAGGATTCCCGAACAAACCCCAACCAAGCATCTTAGCATATCATAAGCATTCATAAGGTAAATAATGCTAAATCAAGATAAGGAAGCAAAATCTCAAATAGAACATAGTCTTGAAATAAGAAAAATGACAACATAGTCTCTTTACTATCTAACATGCCTTTAATACTAGATGGGGGTGTGAGAAAATATCTCAGCTCAACTAATATGAAAGATAAAGAAAATCATAGACTTATAAGCAAGTAAATGTCTCATCCTTAGAACATAAGGACTCACCAACAAAGCAATAGTAATGAAATCTAGCCACGAGTAGGAGGTAGATGAACATGATCTTCGAACCCTACATTATGATACAATGTAGGCAAAAAAGATATGTTAGTATATGGAATGCTCTAAGTATGTGAGAATATGAATGAATAATAAGCATGGGACATAGTCAATATGAATTATGGGATGCAAGACCAATATCTTAAAAGTATAAGTAAACCATGAAAATATTAAAATATTTATCTCATTGTTCAATGCATCAAAATCTCATAACTATCATAAGAACTCATAACTCAACTAAAACTGGTGTGGAATAAGACCTTTAGCCAATATATAAGATCATGCGAGCTATTACATAGAATCCGATGACTCCTACATCGAGATAGAAGAGGCTACCTTGATAAGGCATACTCCATTAATGACTCATCTCACTGTGCTATGTGGATCCACTTGTGTCGCCATATAGGCACCTATAAACCTCAGCAGGCAACGTAGTTATGGGATAATGGGATCTTACTATGAGTCTTTTGCCTCAGCTGCAAGAGAGAATGGCTATCCCAAGGTCCACTCGGTGCTTAGGAAATATCTCAACGGAACTTTCATATAATATGATCATAAACATCATAGGAAAGAATAACTAATATCAATCCATCTTTATAAAATAACAAAAGAATAGCTCATCTAGCATCATTATAGTAAAATCATAGGATTAGCTCATCTATCATATAGCTCATGTAATGTGGGCATAGACCTTCCATCATTACATATCTTTACTCATAAAAATAGCTTTAGGATCTAACTTGTCTTATCATTAATTTGCTTGAAACATCATAGAATCATCCTTCATAAACTTCTTTGCATAAAGCATATTTAAACTCAATCATGAAGCTCTCATTGAAATAACTTTAAAATCATGATCATATCTCCTAAATCATACTTGAAACTAGCATATATCATGGTTTATTCAAATTCAACTTGAAATCATGAAATATGATATGAATTATACATAATTAGGCTAATAGCATTGAATAATATCATAATTGCGAAGACCCAATGAAAATTATGAAATTAGGGATTTTAATTGAAGAAATAATCAAGAAATTTGAGAGAAAAGTTTGGTATTTCATGAGTGAAAGGTACCCATGAATGAAGTCGCACATACCTTAACCTTTAGAAGCCCTAAACTGAAGCGAATGAAAGCTTAACCTTGAAGAAATCCTTTGAACTGCTTGAGGGAGTAGCAGACCTTTGATAGAACTTTGGAGAGAAGACTTTTTATTTTGGGAAATTATGATAATAATTGGAGGGTTAAGGGATTTTAGGTTAGTTAATATGTAAGAATCTAGTCTCAAAAATCATCCACATTTATTAGTGAAATATAGGGAAATGACTAAAATAACCCCAACTTAAAACTGAATTAGGGACCAAAATTGACCATCACCATAGACCATTATGGACAGTACTATCTGTGGTCCCCTCTATGGTGAGAGACTTAGAATTTTGGAAAAAGGGTTTTGGGAAAGCTGCCCACCACGGTCCGTTATGGGTACTACGGACCGTAGTGTCCATTCGTGATGATGGACTTGGGCTAAAGTCTGGGAGTCTCTAGGGAGGTGTCCACCATGAAGGGCACTATGGCTCGTGGTGCCTACCATGTCCCATAGTCCCTCTCGTGGTCCTTTCTCTGTAAGGCTCAAATTTTTAAATCTCCACCACGATGGCACACCACGAACCATGGTGAGGAATACGGCCCTTGATGGCCTTCATGGTCATCACCTGGTACTATAAGATGTATTATTTCTAGAAATTCCTCTTTTGAACCTCGTCTTAGGACTTTACAACTTTTGGGGTCTTACAAGATTATGCTATGTTGTACCATTCGAGTAAAGCATATGTTGTTGCCAATTCTCTTAGTTGGTTGTCAATAAATAGTGTTGCTCATGTTGAAGATGACAAGAAGTTGGTTAAAGATGTGCACCGATTGGCCCATTGGGGGTAAGGTTGAATGACTTTAATGAGGGTGTAATCTTGTACAAAAAGGTTCAGAATCATCATTGGTTGCATATGTAAAGGAAAAACAAGACATGGATCCAACCTTAGTTGAGTTAAAGAAATTGTTGGTTGATAAGAAGTTTGAGGTTTTCTCACAATTGGGAGATGGAGTACTTTGTTACCAAGGTCAGTTATGTGTTCCTAATGTTGATGTCTTAAGAGAAATGATATTGAGTGAAGCTCATAGCTCTAGATATTCTATACAAATGTATAGAGATTTGAGGGAAGTGTATTGGTGGGATTGTATGAAGAGGGTTATAGCAAAGTTTGTGGCAGAATGTCCAAATTGCCAACAAGTAAAAGTTAAAAATCAAAGTCCGAGAGGTCTATCCCAAGATATCAAAATTCCTACTTGGAAGTGGGAAGATGTGAATATGGACTTCATAACGGGCTTGCCTCGTCTCCGAAAGCAACATGATTCTATTTGGGTGGTAATGGATAGAATGACCAAGTCTGCCCATTTTCTATCGATTAAGACTTCTTATAGTGCCAAAACTTATGCGAAGATGTATATTTGGGAATTAGTAAAGTTATAGGTGTTCCATTATCCATCATTTTAGATCTTGGTAATCAATTAACTTCTCACTTTTGGAATTCCTTTCAAAAGGGTCTTGGTACCAAAGTTAAGCTGAGTACCACATTTCACCCTCAAACCGATGGACAAGCCAAAAGAACAATCCAAAATCTATAGGATATGTTGGAGGATTGTATGCTTAATTTCAGAGGTTGGGATCACCTACCATTAGTTGAATTTGCATATAATAATAGTTACCATTTAAGTATTGAAATGACACCATTTGAAGCCTTGTATGAAAGGAGATATCGATCACCTATTGGATGATTTGAAGTGGGAGAGGGTTCCTTGTTAGGGCCTGAGTTAGTGTTTGAGGCCTTGGAAAAGGTCAAACTTATTTGAGAAAGGTTAAGAACTTCCCAAAGTCATCAAAAGTCCTATTTGGATATAAGAATGAGAGAACTTGAATTCAATGTGGAAGATTGGATTTACTTGAAGATTTTGCCCATGAAAGGGGTAATGCTTTTCAGGAAAAAGGGAAAGCTTAGTCCTCGATATGTAGGCCCATATAGGATCCTAAGGTGTGTTGGTAAGGTGGACTATGAACTTGAATTGACATTAGAGTTAGCCTCGGTTCATCTAGTATTCTATGTATCAATGTTGAGGAAATGTATTGGTGATTCCAACACTATTGTACCTTTGGGTAATATGAGTGTTGAAGAAAACTTGACTTATAAGGAAGTTTCGGTTGAAATTTTGGACCGTCAAGTTAAAAGTTTAAGGAACAAGGAAGTTGCATCCGTTAAAGTATTATGAAAAAACCAAGAAGTTGAAAGTGATACATGAAAAACGGAAGCGGACATGATGAAACGATAGTCTTATCTCTTGCTCTCCATTTTTACCTAAGTTATTTATCTCTTCATGCTCGAATCCTCCAAACTCTCATGTTCCAACCTTTTTATGTCTTATTACATGCATGCATACTCATTAACCTAATTTTAAATGATGTTTAAATTGCACTATTGCATTCATGCTGGGTTGTTAGCCATACACTCTACTCTACTCAAGCTAGTTCTACCTCATTCAAGGAGGAATACTCCCAAGGGGAGATATTGTAATATCCCTAGCGTTTGAAGGTTGGAATATGATATAATAAGGTTAAGCATTTCAAAAATGGCCTCGGGGAATTTTTAGGACACGTATTTCGGAAGATAAATTTTTCTAAGAAATTGCACTTCAAGTATGGTGCGCCTACAAGTCTGCATCGTGGACCTACTCCCCCGCTGTGCAATTTCTCCCCAAGTTAAAATCTGGTCAAATTCTCATTCACTCAAAATTTTCCTATCAGGGAACAAGTCTGCATCGCAGACTTGGGTATGATTTTTCATCCGAATTCAGTTTTAAGAGGGGAAACTTTAGATATTTCCTTAACTATTAGTTAATGAATCTGGACTTTTTAGGTCCTAATTTGACCTTATAAACTAAACCTAAACCCCTAGTCTTCTTCATTCTACGACAATTCACCTGTTCAAATAATTATCTCTCAACAAAAGCTTGCAAAAGCTCCATTGAATATCTTCAAGAAATTCTCTCAATCCCTCTGAAAAGTCCAAATTTCTTCAAGTTTCTTGGGTCTTCTCACTCAAGGTATGTGGGTATTTCATTCAAGGGTACTTTTACTCATGGATCCCAACAAATTATGATCTTTTTTGATAAATTCAAGTATGTATTTTTATGGGTTTTATGATCTCTGTTTCAATTACATGAATTATGATTCTAATTATGATTATGAATCTATTTTAATATAAATTGATGATTATTGCATGGAATTAAAGAGTTTTCTATGAATTCTCCTACATTGATCTTTATGGTTCATGATATGAATTATGGGTATTTTCAATTATACTTCCAATTGATATTATTTAATTTCATGAATTATGTATGGATTGATATAAAGTATATGATCATGCATGTTTTCAATCCAATTTCACGATTTCCAAGTCAATTGATCATGTATTCATGTTTCTACCATAATTTCAAGTATAAGTCACGATTATGAATTTCAAGTATTCAAGTACGTTTTATGTAAGAGGGTGACCTAATACCCTAACGATACTTTTATGAGAAGGATTTGTAATGATAAAAGGCCTACACCCACATTACAAGAATCACATGATAATAATCTATTCTTCTGAATAAGTTTTATGATTTATGATTATGTAAAGCTTATGATTTATGATATGATATGTATTTTGTGGAATGTTGACTTAGCACTAAGATAATTTTTAGGTGGGGACTCAACCCAAGGGGTCCTTTGTAGTAATCTCTAGTTCCTTAACTATGTTGCCACCATAGGTTGCCTTTATGGCCTAGCTAGTGGATCCACATATAGCACATGTTCATGTTATACAAATTCTACCATGGTAAGTAGACTCCCCCTTCTCAATGTGGGGATAATTGGATTCCATGTAATAGCTCATTTGGTCTTAATGTCGATTAGGGTACCTCCCACATAAGTATGGTCCTTATGATGTTAACAAGACTACTTCTATCCTTCACTTTTACAGCATACTCTTATGGTTTATTGTGCATTGATCCTTCTTATATTTACTTATGATTTAACAACCTCTCCTATTATGCTATTTGAAACGTTCATTTGCACATCATGGTTTTATTATGCATTACACTACCTACATACTTGGTACATTCAAGCGTACTAATGCATACTTCATTGCCTACATTATATCACAATGTATAAATTGATGCTCCATCATATTATTGTGGCTAGTCGGTGATCCATTTGAAGATTTTGTGCTGAGTCCTCATGCTTCGAGGGAAAACCGAGTATATCTTTCCTCTTATTTTCTTTTCTAGACTATGATGATATTTTAAGACTATTTCATATTGTTTCCTTACTTTCTTTGAGGGTGAGGTAGGAACATGTCTTAGTCCCCGCTTATGTAGTCATATAGAGACATGTTGGATATATGTACACGAAGTCTATGTTGTCTTGATTCATTTTAGCTATGCTATGCCTTATTGGACTTTGTATGAGTTTCCGTTTAATTATTACCTTATGTATGCTTATGATATTCTAAGAGGCTTGGTTGTAGTTTCTTCGGGAATCCTAATTACCGTATCACATCTAAACCCTAGTTTGGGTTGTAACGTGTAGCTTACTATGCCTCAAATCACAATCTCTCGAGCGGTAACACTAAGCATTTACCGACATAACTTTCCTCTCAGGGATAAAATCTGAAGCAAGGTTTGGAGAAGCAAATCTAGGACTACATCTTTCTCTAGCTCAAACGCACGATTCACACGAATAAGAGTGCATATTTTTGAATTAATAAGTTTACGCACACAAATAGGATCTTCTCAAGACCTTGTGCAATCTCTTTACTCTCTGAATACTTTATCTAACATTAACTCATCAATAAGAATCTAAGTTTTACTATTTCAACCACCTTGAGTATGATGGGTAGTCTAACGGATCTGCGAAACACACGAATCTAAATAAGTTTCTTAGGAGATAACTTTGTTGCACAATCTAGAATTTGAAAGAAGGGAAATTTTTCTTAAATGTCCAGAGTCCCTCATATATAGAAGTGGGGCCCTCACAACTATAAATAGGATCCTACTAACACGGCTTTATGGACACCTTAGGACACATGAACTCTTTGCTCTGATACTAAGTTTGTCATGCCCCAAGAGGGTACCTAGGCGTGACCGATGTTCGAAGACCATTGCTGGCCCCAAGTGAACCACTTGGTCTGATCCCTTGTTCAATCATTCAGCAGAATATTTAGATAAATCCTAGAAGACACTCAGGTGGGCTAACCAATCAATAGCTCAATTAAAGAATAGTTTAAATAAACAGTTCAAATCAACTTAATATCATAAGAATAGTTTTTTAATTTAAGTTTCGAAATGTGAGCATCAAATATAATCTATCATTATCTTTGTCACTGTCTATGAAGCCTCTAATTGATACTGAATATGTATCGAGATAGGCCCACGGCTACCTCAAAAGAACTACTCTAATAATGGAAATCAAGTAGAATGATAAGATCCCTCCGAAAGCAAGGAGGTCTAACCAAAAGTTGGATGGAAAACTTATCTTCAACGTGCGCTTGATGAGAATTTCTATCACTTATATCTGCATTATAAAATGATGCAGCGCCAAATGGAATCAGTACAAGGAATGTACGGTATGTAAAATAGCTGAAAGGAAATACAATCAACAATTCTCAATGTCATGCAACTCCACTGAAGGGACTCAACTCTGAAATCGACTCAACTCAATAAGCATGCAAGTTTAAAAATAAATGGTGCTTTGAAAATGAACTCAATGATATGGAAATAAACCAAATCAAACAATTCATTTTTAGAGAGTTTCTCTAACTGATAACCATCACGTATGAGCTAGTGATGATACAATGCTTTGCAATGCCATACAATACTTTTTCAGGGTAAGGGACGATCAACCTCATTGGATCCATAATCAATCAAAGTCTTCATTTTGGTACTGGAGATGCATAGCATCTATCCTACACTGGCCACGTTGTTTATAGGGTTTGAGTTGTTATTACTCTTACTTAAATTGATGCTTAAAACTACTCTCAAAAGACTCAATGTGCTCATATGCTCAACCAGATCAATTTATTTAAATCATCTCATCTAGTCTCATTGGACTCTTATCAAACTCAATCTCATCTCAATAACCAAATCTTTCATTTAAAACATGCGTTCAAACTCATTCGTAAC
Organism: Solanum dulcamara; assembly: GCF_947179165.1. Classification (NCBI taxonomy): domain Eukaryota; kingdom Viridiplantae; phylum Streptophyta; class Magnoliopsida; order Solanales; family Solanaceae; genus Solanum; species Solanum dulcamara. The sequence goes on from NC_077237.1 coordinate 72,843,824, forward strand.
TCCTCAAAAATCTATCTTGAACAATCATTTACATTCAAAATACTCATGTTCAAAATAATAAGTTTAAGAAACTTTTACACTCAACTAAGACTCAACACATTCTCAAATATATGTTTAAAAAGAAAAAATGTATTAACACTCAACTCTTTCAAGCTTAAAATGGTAGTTACGGGACTCCTCAAAACTCACTCATGCTCAAGCCATCATGCTTTTTCATTTAAAATATACTATTTATAAAAATCATTCACATCTCGTCAAATTCTTTCTCAAATCATTTAACTCAATACTCAAACTCATTTAAACTCAATGCTCATGCTCTTTCAAAACTCAATAGAATATGCATTGACTCAGTGTAAAATCATATTTTGTTTAATGCATGAAAACCATTCTCATCAACTCAACATAAATGCATGTTAATATAATGACCTTCAACTCAACTAAGGTTCATGTGAATAAAACCATGAGCAATAACTCAAGAACTCAAATCATGGGAATCATCACAATATACTCATATATATAAAAAAACTCAATAAGGAATTACATAAATAACTCAAGAACTCAAATTAATGGGATTGAAACTCAAACTCAATCTTGACTGAATGAATATGTAGAGAACGAGGACGAACTCAGTACAATGTTTTGATTAGCCTTACATACCGTAATAACTAATATTAAAAACAAACTTGGAAGATAAGTCATAGCCTTGGTGTTTTCTTGAAGTACTTGAGCACAGAAATTTTAAGAATAAAAGAGTTGAAGTTAATGAAAACTGATTGACTTTGGCTTTTAGGTAAAGTTAATAGTCGTGGTTTGAGGTTATGGGATGAGAGAATAACAAAAAATACCCCTCCTAGGGAGTGAAAAGAAGAGAAAACTTAAATTTCAAAGTAACATGTATGATCTTGCAATTGAACCCTAGTTCACGTGACACTTCGTGCAACCTTAACAGTAACACTAACCTTACTGCGCGGCCACGGAATGAACTCCACTTCGTTCACCGCTTGCAAAGACAATGTAGTGTCTAGAAAAATGGGCATAACTTTTAGCACATAACGTGGATTGACGAACGGTCAAAATTAGTTGAAAGAAGACTTCAAGGAATTTCATTTGGTTGGTATTAAGCCACAAAACTCTTCAAATACTAGGAGTCCCTTAAAACCCTTAGTGAACATCCAATATACTTCCAACACTTAAGAATTGATCTCAACACATAACATATAATTATAAATCATCAGGTTTGGGCCTATACTCATATGAAGACTAGTTTGGGTCTTAGCTTAAAATATTTAGGGTATTATACCAACTAGATGTGTAAGCCTAAAAGTAAAATTCATATGAGACTCTCAAAGGAGAAGTCAGTACACAAAATAATGAAGAGAAGGACAACAAAAGTAATATTCCAAAACCTGATATCATAAGTTTAAAGAGCATCTAATACAAAGTCTGAATCTGATATACAACACAAGTCTCTAAATAGTGCTAAAGACTGAAAAATAAAAGATAGAACTAGTGGTGATCCGGATCCCAGGATCTCACCACTAATCTGAAGCTATGAAGTCTGCTAGAAAGATAAGTTTCCACGCCGAATGCCCTGGCTAATATCTGCATTAAAAAGGAACATGAAATTAGAGGTGAGTATAATCCATATGGACTCAGTAGGTTTGACAGACTGAGTATAATGAATTAATTAGGCCTATGAAATAAACTAAGGAATGATTCCACCTGCTACAAAAAAGTCTCATTTTTGCATCGATGCGACCTATTTATATAGAACGACTCGATTAAAGGAAACAAATAAGGACAGTTCATTATCACAATTAACCAGAGAAGCCAAGTAGTACAGATACCAATGCAATGCAATATGATAATGCAATCATGTAGTGGTACGATAGAATCAAGGTCGTCCCATGACCTGTCGTATACACCTGTTGAGCTAAGGTTTCCAGACAAAGACCCATGGGGGACTCGCAGTCCATATACCAAATCACTATCTCAATATATCATTAACTTGCCACATAAATCGTGGTAAAGGATATAAAAAGGTGCCATATTTTTTTCTCAAAACGAATTTCACAGTTCTCAACTTTCCAAGATAAATGATATAATGAATGAGGATGGATGCATAACAACAAATATGGCATGGGGACAATATTCAACTCAACATGTAATACAAGGTTCAAAGTTTTGATAACTCAACCTAAACATGATATTCACCTCCAACAAATAGTAATGGAAAAGAAAATATATTAAAATAAGTGTTCGCCCTTTTTCGAAAATGTTTCAATGCTCAAGTATGCTCAAGGGTGAAAATGTTTCAGTGCTCAAATATGCTCAAAACCCCCAACTCAACCCCTCAAGCGGGCATTAGAATTCAAATAGTCTACTTATGCCTCTCTCACAGGAAAATCATGAATCACATGCTCTCAAAGAAAATAAAATTGCAAATGAGACCCACACTGGCTACACAGCACAAATAAGCCACCACATAGGCATCACAATATAAATAAGCCCTCACACGAGCATCATAGTGAAACTAAAAGTCTCAAATCATACCAAAATCTCATTCCAAAGTCTATAACATATAAATGACTAATTACTCAATCCAGTCTCAAAGAACAATAACCAAACCCATATTGAATGGCGAAACTTTGCACGAATGCTCTAATCAAAGCTCAACCCACGAATATCGACTCCAAAGTGATTACCCCACTATCAAGAATGTTAAGATTATATCAAAAGGAGTCTAATGATACCCATATTGCTATATTTTAGCATTAGGGGCAAAAATTGTCCAAAAACCTCTTCAACCAAAAAGGGTGAATCTAGAATTTTAGTTTAAAAACATGTTCTACGCATCAAATGGAGTTTTTGGTTGAAAAACCCACAAAAATTGACCAAGAATTGAGTTAGAAATCATCAAATCTTTAAACTTGAAATTTTGAAGAAACCCCCCAAAAATCCATTTGAAATCTTAATTTTACAATGATTTAGGAAAATAAAATTGATAGAAATTCATAAGGATTGATAAACTAAACTTACCCAAATGTTTTTCTCTGAAAAATATTTTCAAAATCACCTCCCTCAAACTCCAAAGGTTTGAAAATGGTGGAAATGGGAAAATGGGTTATTTCCCGAAGTGGCTACTGTTCAAGTCGAAAATGACCTTCGCGATCGCAGGCCACTAACCCCCGCAATCTCGAGGCACAATAGGCCATCCCTTAGTGAACGCGGGCATCACTACCGCGATCGTGAAGCTCAAGGGAAGGAACCATCTCAAATAAGGACCATTGGTCACGAACGCGAAGAACACAAGGCTGACTCTTCACGAACACAAGACCCATGGCCGCGAATGCGAAGGGTTAGAAAAACTGCAACAAAAACCAATTTGGGAAAGTTTTCAAATTCTCTGATTGACCCTCGGGATTCATTCGGGGTATGATAAAAATAAATCATATATGCTACCATACCGAATTCAACATTCTAGACTCAATGGAATTGTCGGATTTCTAAACAAAGTTTGTCATAATAAAATTATCCTCTCGGGCCCCTTTTAGGCCTAAAACACAACTTTTAGCATATTTTCCCAAAATGAAATCTAAGATCCAAGGCTCTAATTCAATGCTCAACTACACCAAACTCAACTTTTTTGATACAACAGAAGAGATGGAATTTCCATCCGATTCTCGAATCTCAATATGTTGAACCAAGTCAATCCTATCAATGAAACTTTCCATTCAAGGCCTTAAATCACCCAAATCCTACCTGATTGCATTGGGAACCATTCCAACTATCCTTATATCTCAAAAAAAGTACAAAACACTATAAGGAAGGGAAAAATAGTCATTTTTCACTAAAACATAATTTCTTAAGAATTGGGACATTACATCATCTATCACTAAAACACGCGTTCGTCCTCGAACGTAAAGTAAAGTACCTATAGGGGCGAAAATTTGAGGATATCTACGATGCTTATCGGACTCCACCTCTTATATAGCCTCCTCAACAGGTCGGTACCTCCACTGCACTTTTACTGAATCAATATGCTTTGACCTCAATTGTCTAGTCTATCTATCCAAGATAGCAACATGTTCCTCCTCAAATGACAAGTCCGAATCCAAAGAAACCGAGTTCCACTGAATCACATGAGAGTCATCATGTCGGTACCACTTAAGCATTGATACATGAAACATAGGATGAACAACTGAAAGGTTTGGGGTAAGGCCAATCTATAAGCCACTTCCCCATACTTCTCAACACCTCAAAAAAGATAATAAACCTCCGACTGAACTTTCCTTCCCTCCCAAATCTTATCACACCCTTAGTGGGAAACACTATGAGGACCACTCTCTCACTACTAGCAAAAGACACATCATGAACACGTTTATCCTCATAACTCTTTTTCCTACTTTGGGCCTTCACAAGACATTGCTGAATCAACTTTGCCCTATCTATTGCATCACTCAACAAATAGATATTCCAAGGTTGTTCTTCAAATAAATCAAACCATCTTAAGGGAGATGTACACCTCCTCCTATATAAGGCCATAAATGGCGCCATCTGAATACTAGAATATTAACTATTATTATATGCAAACTCCATAAGAGGGAGAGACTGATTCTAATTACCACCAAAGTCTATGACACAAGCTTGGACCATATATTTAAAACAACTAAATAGTCCTCTTCGACAGACCATCGATCTGAGGATGAAAAGTTGTGTTCAGCTCAAGCTTGGTATCTATCTTCTCTTACATAGAACTCCAGAAATAAGAAGTTAACTATGTAGCTCTATTATACATAATAGAAATGGGCACTTCATGCAACCGAATTATCTCGCAAATGTAGATCATAACCAACTTTTCCACATTGTAGTTAATCTTCACTTAAATGAAATGAGGTTATATGGTCAACCGATCCACAATCACCCAAATAGAATCATACTTACCCAAAGTCAAGGGTAACCCTATCATGAAGTCCATGGTAATGGGCATCCTTTGCATAGGATCACCCAATTTTTGATTCTTATACTTCACGTGTTGGTAATTTAGACACTTAGCCACAAAATCAACAATGTCTTTTTTCATGTCACACCACCAATAGTGTTGTTTCAAGTCATGAAACATCTTTGCCAATCCCGAGTGAATAGAATACTTGGAATAATGAGCCTCCTCCAATATCATACGTACCCAGTCACATACCCTGGGTGCACAATTACTACCACTAATCCTCAAAACTACCTCAGGATCAAGGGAGGTTAATTTAGCTTCACCTCTTAACATTTTGTCTCGAATAGTCCTCAACTTGTCATCATCAAATTAGTGTGCATGAATATGATCCATCAGAGTAGACCTAGCCTCTACAAAGGCCAAAATGCTATGAGGTATGGAAATAGAAGGTCAGACCAACTATCTAGCTGATAACTTAACCTCCTAAGCCAAAGGCCTCTCATCTGCCTTAAGAAAGGCCAAACTACCTATGCTAGTTGCTTTCTGACTTAAGGTATCTGCTACCATATTAGCCTTTACCGGATGATAAAGAATGGTGATGTTATAAGTCTTTCAATAGCTCCAACTACCTACACTGCCTCATGTTCAGATTTGGCTGAGAGAAGATATACTTAAGGCCATAGTGATCGGTAAAGACCTCACAATTCACACCATAGATATAGTGCCTCCACAACATCAAAACAATTACTACCGAAGCTAACTCTAAGTCGTGAGTAGGTTAGTTCTTCTCATGAACCTTTAGTTGTGAAGAAGCATAGGCTATAGCTCTCCCTTTCTACATCAATACACCCCTCAAACCAATACCCGAAGCATTATAAAATACAATGAAAGATACACCCTCCTCGAGTAAAGCTAAAATAGATATTGAAGTCAATAACTTATTAACCTTTTGAAAGCTCACCTCAAACTCATCAGTCTATTGAAATGCTACAATTTTTTGAGTCAGCCTAGTCAAAGGGACTGCAATAAAAGAGAAACTCTTAATAAACCGCCGATAATAGCCTACTAACCCAATAAAGCTTTGAATCTCGATAACCAAAGTAGGCCTAACTCAATCACAAACTATTGCAACTTTGGCCGAATCAACCATAATACCATCCTTGGTCACCATATGGCCTAATAATGCCACGAACTCTAGCCAAAACTCACATTTAGAGAATTTTGCATATAACTTCTCATCTCTCAATCTCTAAAGTACGGCCCTCAAGTGACTAACATGGTTGACCTCATTCTTATAATAAACTAAGATATCATTGATAAACACAATCACAAATGAGTCTAAATAAGGCTAGAATACACGATTCATAAACTCCATAAAAGCAATCGGGGCATTAGTCAACCCAAAGGACATAACTAAAAACTCCTATGGCCATAACAAGTCCTAAAGGTAGTTTTCGGGATATCAAACTCCTGAACTCTTAATTGATGGTAACCCAACCTCAAGTCTATCTTAAAGAACACCAATGCACCCTAAAGTTGGTAAAATAAATCATTAATGCGAGGAAAAGGATACTTGTTCTTGATGGTGCCTTTGTTCAACTGCTGATAGTCAATATATATCCTCATAGTACTATCCTTCTTCTTCACAAATAGGATAGGTGCACCCCACCACGAGCACCACTTCTAGCTCTACCCTTGGCACCTTGGGTGCCACCTATAGCACTCTGTGATGCACCTCAAATAATAAGGGCGAGTGTAGAATGAACAGCCGGTGTCTTAGGCCGAATATTAGAAGGAGCACATCTTGGGCAATCCTGGGCCTTATGCCTAAACTCATCACACACATAGTAGCCTCGAGGACTCGAACTCCATAGAGGATAACCAAAAGTGTCAACACGTCCTCGGAGCCCAAAGAACCACTATAGCCTGTTTGACTCATTTTGGATCCACATGTACCATCTGCCCTGAATAGCTACTTGGACTAGCTTGCCTTGGTAACCATGGGTTCCTAGACTTAAATACTCTCTACCTAAGAGGAATGATCATTGAATTGACCCTATCGATAGAATCTCTTGGCCCTGCCCTGTGTAGCATATCGAATACTCTCTATCATCCTAGCATGAACAATAATACTCTGAAAGGTACCACCAGATAACACAATAGAGGTTGTAACCTCTTGAAGATAACCGGTGAATCTTTTCACCAGCTTGTGAATCCACTCAAACTCGGTGGGAATACTCTACATAGCATCATGAGATAACTCATCAAAGTAACCCTCATACTCAGATACTAATAGGAAGCCCTGCTCTAATATGTCAAACTCATCCCTGCACTGATCACGGAGGTTATAAGGCACAAACCTCTCAAGAACACCTCAGTAAATGGCTCCCAACTTATCATAGGAGAACCAACGGATCTACGAGCAAGAACTGACCTCCATTACTTCATGGTCACTCCCGCAAACTTATATAAAATGTAAGATAGTCCATGTTCCTCTAGAATACCCAAGTTAAACAACTTGTCCTAACACTCAGTCAAAAGGTCATAGGCATTCACTCCGGCTGCACCATCAAATATGGGAGGTGTCAATCGAACAAACCTCTCAAAACTCTTCTATTCAGACACTGACATGGCAGTACTAGCAGAGCTATAAATCTTGAAGGTGTAACAGAAGGCACTAAAGAAGAACTCAAAGTCTAAAATCCAACACTAGGCCCCTGAACTGGTTGTGGAGCACCAACTGTAATAGGAGAAATTGAAGTACTTGGAAGAACATGAGGGGTAGGAGCACTATCCAATCTAGATAATAATCAAACGAGCAACTCCTGAAGCATCGGAGCACTATCGAGAACAGCAGGAGGCTAGGCTGGCCTCTGCTCAATAGCCTACTGCTCAAAGTCATCCTCATGCTCATACATAGGCTGAGATGATAGATATCTAGCTCTTCCACAAGCAGGTGATGCTCCTCACTTGGCTTCGGCCTCGACCCCTAACTCTACCATAACTATTTCCTCACCCGCAAACTGAGGCTCGGGCAACAGGTGCAGCCTCACCCATGGTGACTATGGCTCTAGTCCTTACCATTGCCTAGAAGGATTAGATTAGAGGTATACAATACTTGATATGAATAACTCGCATAAAGGAATCAAAAGAAGGAATTTCTCTTAATAATTATCTTGTAGCCTATCGAAGATAAGTAAGGACGTCTACGTACCAATCTGCAAGACTCTACTAAATACCCTATTCTTTAACTTATGAGACCAGTAACCTAGCGCTCTGATGCTAATTTATTATGATCCAAAAACTGAGGTCATAATGGCACATTTCTCAATACCCAACCTGATATGTAAGCCTAAAAGTAAAAGTCATATGAGACTTTCCAGGCCACAAAATAAATGTAAAGTAGGACAACGAAGAAAATATCTCAAAACCTGATGTCATAAGTTTGAAGAGAATCTAATACAAAGTCTGAATCTGAATATACATCATAAGTCTCTAAATAGTACTAAAGGTTGAAAAATAAAAGATACAACTAGTGACGATCAGGATCTCGGGATCTCCCTACTAATCTAAAGCTATGAAGTCCACTAGAAAGATCAGCTGCCATGTGGAATGCCCTAGCTAGTATTTGCATCAAAAATACACACAGAAGTAGGGGTGAATATAATTCACATGTACTTAGTAGGTTTAACCGACTGGGTATAAGAAATTAATTAAGCCTATAAAATAAACTAAAGAATGATTTATCCCGCATATGGAAAGTCCCATTTCGACATCGTTGCCACTAATTTATATAGAATAACGCGATTAAAGTAAACTCATAAGGATAGTTTATTATAACAATTAACCAGATAAGCCAAGTAGTATAGATAGTAATGCAATGCAATATGATGATGCAATGATGTGGTGGTACGATAGAATCAAGGTCGTCGCACGACCTATCGTATATACCTATCGAGCTAAGGCTTCTATAAAAGGACCCATGGGAAAATTCCAGTCCATAGACCAAATCACAATATCAATATCTCATATATTTGCCACCTAGCTCATGGTCAAGGATATAAAAAGGTGCCACATTTTCTTTCTCAAAAAGAATTTCACAGTTCTCAACTTCTCAAGATCATTGATATAATGAATGAGGATGAATACAAGGTTATTCAACTCAACATTAAATACAAGGTTCAAAGTTCTCACAACTCAACCTAAACATGATATTCACCCTCAACATACATTGAAATAATTGTTCACCCTTTTTCGAAAATGTTTCAGTGCTCAAGTATGCTAAAAACCTCTAACTCAACCCCTCATGCGAGCATTACAAGTCAAACAGTCTCTTCATGCCTCTCTCACTGGTAAATCATGAATCATATGCTCTCAAAGCAAATAAGATAGCAAATAAGGCCCTCACACGGGCTACACAATACAAATAAGCCCCCATCGGGCATCGCTAATATAAATAAGCCCCAACATAGGCATCACAGTGAAATAAAAATTCCAAAATCATACTACAACCCCATCCTAAAGTCTATAACATACGAATGAAAAATTATCCTATCTCAGTTTCAAAGAAGGATAGTCAAACCTACCTCAAATGCTGAAACTTCACACGAACACTCTAACCAGAGCTCAACCCATGAATACTTACTCCGAAATGATTACCCACTATCAAGAATGACAAGATTACATCAAAAGGAGTTTAATGATACCCATATTTCTAGGTTTTAGCATCAGGGGAAAAATCATCCAAAAACTGCTTCAAAATCGAAAAGGGTGAATCTAGAATTTTATTTTAAAAATATGTTTTATGCATCAAGGAGAGTTTGTGGTTGAAAACCCATAAAAATTGACCAAAAATTGAGTTAGAAATCATTAAATCTTTAAACTTAAAATTTGGAAGAAATCCCTCCCCAAAACCAATTAGAAATCATGATTTTACAATGATTTCGGAAGATGAAATTGATAGAAATTGATAAGTATTGATAAACCAAACTTACCCAAAAGAATTTCGAAGAATCTCCTAAAGAATCGCCTCCCTCAAGCTTCAAAGGTTTGAAAATTATGGAAATGAAAACAATGGTTTATTTCCCAAAGTGGCTACTATTCAGGCCAAAAATGACATCGCGATCGCGAGCCACTACCCTCTGCGATTGCGAAGCATAATGGGTCAGCCCTTCGCGAACAAGGGCATCACTTCCATGATCATGAAGCTCAAGGGAAGGAACCATCACGAACGCGGAACATTGGTCGCGAATGCAAAGAACATAGGTTTGACTCTTCGCAAATGCAGGATCTAACGCTCAGAACGCGAAGGATTAGAACGCCTGCAGTAGAAACCAGTTTGGGCAAGTTTTCAAAGTCTCAAATCAAACCCTCAGGATTCGTTTGGGGTATGATAAAAATAAATCAAATATGCTACCACATTGAATTCGACATTCCGGACTAAATAAAATCATCGGATTTGTAAAAAAAGGATCGTTATGAGAAAATTATCCACTCGAACCTCTTTTAGGAAAACTCAACTTTTAACCTATTTTTCAAAATAAAAACTAAGGTCCCGTGGCTCTAAGTCAATGCTCAACTAAACCAAACTCAATGTTCTGGATGCAACCAAACTGACAGAATTATCATCCGGCGCTCGAATCTCCATATGTTGATCATAGTCAATCCTATCAATGAAACTTCCCACTCAAGGACTCAAATTGCCAAAATCCCACCCGATCGCATTGGTAGTCGTGCCAACCATCTCCATATCACAAATAAAGTACAAAAACACTATGGGGAAGTGCAAATGGTTATGCTTCACTGAAATGTAATTTTTCAAGAATTGGGACATTACATTTACAAATTTGTAGATTGAATCATTACAAAGTTTGATTTACTTTTTTTATTTCTGAAAGTGTTTAGAGAGTCTTACAAAAGTATTTTAGACTAAAATCGTAAAAAAAAGTGTCCAAATTTACAAAAATAATTCTTTTAAGTAGTATAAAAGAAAAACTTTGAATTCACAACTAAAAAAATACTTCTGAAATTTCTTACACAACAAAGATTTAGGTCTCCATTCTATCATAGGAAATAAAAAACACATAATAACCTGTAAAGTCCACATAAATGGTCCTGAACTCTATACCAATGTTGTTCTAGTATAGTTGCTTTCTTTGTAATCTTTAAACTACAAATCAATAGCAAATTTCAACAAATAAATAAAATGTATGAAGGTTATTCATGTGAAATTGCATAATATGTGAAAACAATATAAGAAGTACTTCAAATTCTCAATCTAGTTTAAAGCATATATTTCTATAAAAATCTCTAAAAATAACTTCAAGTAATATACTCACCTCAAGAACAGCCAAAAATGCTTCGAAGGAAATACTAAAAATTATCAGTTTTCTGAAATTTTAATTGAGAAAAAGAACTGCAATTTTCATAATCGAAAGGAGGAAGACCTAAAAGCGGAACTGAAAGGAGGGAAGCCTAAAAACCTTACCGTCAATTTATTTTTTCCTCCGTATTTGAAAACTCCATATATATCGCTTTAAATCTGTAATCTTCCATATTTGTCGATCACTTTAATTAATGGAGAGAAGATTGTATTAGTGAAAAGACTTGACCAAATTTAACAAAGATGGGACTAAGTTTGAGAAAATGAGTCAAATTGAGAGGACCCAACATCTAATTTGGTGTTTGATTTGGTTATTTGTTGGATCTAGCTCTCTCTCAAATGGGTAGTGATTTGGATATTTGACTGAGTTTTGCCCTTTTTCTCGAACTAGCACAAGCCTAATTGAGAATACATTTTTTATAAATGTATTTCTTGAAAGCCTTTAAGGCATAAAAAAGATGTGACCTTTAACATCGTATTTTTTTAATTTTAGTTCATTATTTTAATTACATTTACAATATAATTTATTTTATTTTGCTCTCATCCATTCATTTTTACTTATCCTTTATTCTAAAAATAATTTTTTAATTTTGATTTTCACTTTTAACCTATAAAAAAATAGTTATTCTTTTCCTATTTTTATGCTTAACATTAATTACTTGTTTTTCGAAATGATTTTTGAAGACCTATGACTATACATCAATTAATGTGGAGATTGTAATAAATCATTCATATTAATCATTATTTATTAAGGTCAGAGGCGTGCAAAATCCAAAGTAAAAAAGTAAAATTAGACGAAGGATGTAACTTTTAGTTTTAATTCATTGTTTTTTAAGTACTTTTACAAAACTATTCACTTATTCTAATTATGGATGTTCATGAAAGTTTTTTAAAATCAAGCCAAATAGAAAATCAAATCAAATCGAGAAAAAATGACATATTTTTTGTTCAATTTAATTTTGGGTTTGATAAAGTTTAGTTTGGTTTTAATTTAAGAAAAAATGAAATCAAAGACTATATAATACCTATTTAATCAAATTTATAACTACACACATATATATATATACATTTTCTATTAGTTGCCATATGTTTTTCACTGTCGTTTTTATTTTTTCATTACTGCTTTGATTTGCTTGATCACTTGAGTCGAAGACCTTTCGAAAACAACCTCTGATCTTCACCTCCGCGAGGTAGGGATTAGGCCAGCGTATATCCTACCTTTCACTGTCTAGTTATAGTCAATCTTTATATTGATAATTCCAATTTCCAAGTTTGAAAAGTAATTACTTAATGATAATACACTTGAGAAAAAATTGTATTGACCCTCGAGGTTATTTTTATATTTTCGTGTGCTTTTACTATTTTACTCCTTCCCGTAGATTTCTTGTAGATTTTGTGTGGTGCTAGTTGGGTGGCACGTTTTCTGAGGAGGTCGGGTGAGTTTTATGTAAGATTTTTCTCTTTTGGAGGTTCCAAAGTGAAAGAGTTGACTTTAGTCAAAATTTAAAGATTTTGATGCCGTATGAGGATTCTGACAGTCCCACCAGCTTCAAAAGGGTCATTTTGGTTTAGTAGCTAGGATGGTTAGTTCGGGTTTCAATACATTCATTTTGAGTTTGTGACGTTAGGCATTTTAACTTTGAAGTTTGATCAAAGTTTTACTTTGGTCAACATTCTTAGTAAAAGTGCTCAAATTAAAATTATGTCAGCGTGATTAGCTTTGAAATGCCAAGTTTGGTCTAGAATTACCTTTGGCTTGATTCTCAAAACTTTCGGGATGAGTTTGTGGCTTTTAGCATTTTATTTGGTTTTTCTTTGTAAGTGTTGACTTTGTTCAATATTTTTATGAGACGACTTCCGTTTGTCATTTCGTTAATTTTGTTGAGTTCAGAATCTCGTTTCTTATTGGGTAGCATAGTTTATTTGTACAATAGGTTTTCAAACAAATTTCTACCCCCATCGGGGAAATTTCTAATCTTGATGAACTATTTTAGCGATAATTTTTTTCTAAATGTCACTAAAATCAATGACATTTTGCAATAAATGTCATAATATATTTGATATTTGTATCAAATGTCATTATTTATGACATTTTCGCTAAATGTCGCTAAAAACAATGACATTTTGCAATAAATGTCATTATTATAGGGACATTTTGGACCAAATGTCATTGTTGTTACGACATTTGACACCAAATGTCATTGTATTTACGACATTTGACATCAAATGCCATTTTTATGACATTTGTTCATAAAATGTCATGAAATTTTTTATTTTTCGATAATTATTTCAACTGACGCCAAATTAGTGTCGTCGTATGTCCATTTTCTTGTAGTGATGCTAACTGATACCGATAATAACTGAGTAGCTCATAAATTCAGATAAAAACTAATAATATTTGAGATATACTTTATCTACAAGCATCTTAGATTTTGAAATTCGATAATCTGAGACATGCAATATATTTATATTGAGGATTTATGAAATTACCATGTAAAATACTGATTTATAGATGAAAACACATATAAGTAACTATCCATGAGGGTGACCGAGAAAATAATGAAAAATTATGCTTTGTATAAGAACCCTAACTTCTATAGAATCATAAACTGAAAAGCTGGGGTTTCTTTTGGACTCAATGGGTGAAAGGATGCCCATTGATGAAATTCCACATACCTAGAATGAAGATACTAGCTTGAATTCTTGGATTGAAACTTGAAGATGAGGAACTCTAGTTCTAGTTTGAGAAGAATCGTGACTAATCTTTTGATTTTGGATGTTATGCGTGAGAAAGGAGGTTTTAGGTCAGAAAATTCTCTTTAATTTTACTTAGAATAGGCTAAAATGACATAGCATAGGAATTGAAAGAGTGAAAAAAGACCTAAATATCCCTAAAAGAAAACTATCAAAGACCATCTATGAGGGTCATCTACGATCCGTAGATTGATCTACGAGTCATAGATTTCTCTCACAGAAATTAGGCCTAAATTTCTTAGTCTCTAAAGTTTGATCCATGGACACTTTTACAATCCGTGTCTCCATTTACGATTCATAAACATGGTCTGTAGAATCAGGCTAAAATTTGAGTTTTAGGACTTTAATCTATGGATCAATCTATGATCCGTAGAAGAGTTTATGACTTGTAAGTTGATCCCCGTAAATCTCAGACCAGCTATCAAATCTCTGAAGTTGGATGTATGGGCCTATCTACGAGTCGTAAATGGATTTACGATTCATAAACCTGGCTCGTAAAACTCAGGCTAAAATCTCTGTCTCTGTAGTTGGTCTACGAGTCTCATCTACAGCCCGTGGTTCCATCTACTATCCTAGATACTGCTCATACATCCCAAAATTTTTGCAGACTTAAATTTTCTGAGCTTTTCAAGTTCTGATCTGGGCTTAGGGCTTTTGGGGCGTTACACAAATTGTATGCAAGTATTAGTTATGTAGGTATTACGTATGCATACATTAGTTATGTCGGTATTAGTTATATAAGTATTAGATATGTAGACATTATTTACGTAGGATTTAGTTATGTAGAAATTACAATAAATAAATTATTTCTTATTGAATATTTATTCTGTTGTAAATTGATATACATTATTTAGAAACAAATAAGTAAAAAAAGTAAACTAACTCGGTCGATTTTTGTTAGTGTATAATAATATTCAAAAATATGTTACTAATGTCAATATGCATATAGTATAATTTAAATTAACTAGTGATTCAACTGATTATAGGTGGAAACACTCCCAACTTTTCTTTAAAAAAGTAAATAAAGGGAGTATCTTCGTAATTTTTTTAAGTGAAACATTTTGGAACAGATACTTCTTTTTAGCTAAAGTGACAACTAAACAAATCAAAAATTAGTTCAAATATTGAATTTCTTTACAAGAATTTTTAGAATTGCCACATATGTGATATCACCAGACTTAGTGCCACTATCACGAGAGGAGGGGGTGGGGTAACTTTTTAAAGAGTACATATAGTAAAAAATAATTTGAAAGTAAATTGAATGGGGTAAATATGTAATTTTATTATTTTAATTCATGTATAACTAATATTCACATAACTCATTCCATCTTATATTCCGCATAAAATTATACATAGATTTCCTCAAAAGTTTGTGAATATTAATTATGTAGAATTACTAAAGCACAATCAAACATAGTATAAATTAATACATGAATAACTTTTATTTCGCTGCCTCATCTATGCTCATCAAGCCAACTTTGCTCTTTAGGAGGTGAAAGAGCGGTTGAAGCAGATATTTTGAAATGACAGTGTTGAAGGTATATTTTTATATATATACACGGTTACGATTATTCTAGATCGCCAACCAAAAAAAAACACCCTACTTATAGGGCACTGTGTATTTATAATCTCTACGATAAGCAAGTGAATGTGATCGATTCAAGGCGAACGGTTCATCAAGCCATTTTTTGCCTCAACTCCCAAAATAAGAATAAGAATAGTTTTCAAATTCGAGTAAGAAATTGACACTTGACTGTGATAGCCCTCATAGTTTCAGTTTGTTCTGAATAGTTTCAGTTGCTTTTGTTGTCGGTCTAGATGAGGGACGAAGGGACCGTAGTCAGTCTTAATCCCTTCATTTGACTTGGATGTATGAATCAAACAATGTATAAAATTAATACATGAATAATCAAGTTGATAGAAGGAGACAGAGACATTGTGTTGGGTGATTTGACACACTCTGAAAGACTTTGAGACTTTTGATATTGTAGGTGTTTCATGATTGAGGAAATTGTACGGGCTATTAGTAGTATGAGTAGGGGAAGAGCGGTAGGACTCGATGAGATTTTGATAGAATTTTGGAAGAACACAGATAAGATAGGTATGGAGTTACTAACTGAGTTGTTTAATGCTATTTTTAAGACAACAAAAATGTCCGAGCAATGAAGGTGGAATACAATAATTCCATTGTACAAGAACAAGGGTGATATTCAAAACTGTATCAACTATATGAATATCAAATTGCTAAGACAAACTATGAAGGTTTTGGAGAGAGTGGTAGAGATGAGGATGAAAAGAAGGATGTCCATTTCCAAGAATCAATTTGAATCACGTCAGGATGATCGACT
Organism: Solanum dulcamara; assembly: GCF_947179165.1. NCBI lineage: Eukaryota > Viridiplantae > Streptophyta > Magnoliopsida > Solanales > Solanaceae > Solanum > Solanum dulcamara. The sequence goes on from NC_077237.1 coordinate 72,860,253, forward strand.
ACTGAATCCATCCATCTTGTGCGAAGACTGGCGAAGAAGTATAGAGAAAGGAAGAGGGACCTAAATATGCTGTTAATTGATCTTGAAAAGGTCTATGACAAAGTCTAAGGGATGTCCTCTAGAGGTGATTGGGGGCTAGAGGTGTGTCACGTCCCGAGAGGGTACCCTAGACGTGATCGGCACTCGAAAACCATTTCCGGCCCCCAAGCGAACCACATAGCCTGATCACACATTCGTTCATTCATTCAATCAGCGGAAGACTTATAATAAAGAGAATATTTGGTGGGCAAATCCCAAATCAACAATCTAACTCAAGAAAGAAAGGTCATGGGCCAACAAATCAAACTTCAATCTTTGTCATTAAAATAGTTTGACAAAAATAATTCAAGGAAAGAAAATACTCAATCGGCCCATCACTATCTAGTCTATGAAGTCTCTATCACTACTATCTAATTGGTGCCAATGACATATTCATGGCTACCTCAAATCAAAATGAAAAGGGTTAACTCGATGCAAGAATGATATAAGCGGTGCCCTCCGGATGTAGGGAAGGACTCACCAATACGCTGAGTATGTATAGATCCTCAATGGTGCTTCTATTGACGATCTCTTAAACCTGTCTCTGCATCATGAAACGATGCAGGTCCAAATGGACGTTAGTACATGGAATGTACGAGTATGTAATATGGCAGAATGAAACATACCTCAAGGAAAAATAACATCGGTTCAAACATCTCAAATCAGAAAGATAAGAGAGACTCAATCAAAGTATCATAAGTCTAAAGTAAGAATACATTTTAGACAAAGACCAACCACACACCATACAATCCAATCCAATCCAATCATGTACAATACAGTTCAAATACAATCATATACAATCGGTTCAATCCGGTCATATACGATCCGATCCAACCCAATCATATACAATCCGATCCAGTCACATACCATTCTATTCAATCCAATCACATATCATCTAATCCAATCCATCACACATCATTTAATCCGATCCAATCGTACACAATCCAATCACATATCATCTAATCTAATCCGATCATATACAATCAACTCAACAATCAACTCAAAAGACTCAACTCAATAAATATGCAAATTAAATCATGCAATATTTTACGATTGAACTCAATCATCTATAATCAGAATCAACCCAATCACATCATGCACAATCCACTCAATTTGGGAGTTTTTCTAACCAACAACCATCACCATATGAGCGAGTGATAGTACAACAAACCGACATTATTGCCACGTCCGTTCATACCTTGCCAGGGTATGGATGGCTCAACCAATCATTGATCCAATCCAACCAAGTCCTATCATGTCAGGACAATAATTTGAGAAATATCCGACTTTAACGGTTCGATCCCATGGGAAGCATCCGACTTTAACGGTTTAATCCTCTCTTACGTTTGGCGATGTAGTTTATTGGTTCGAGTATGGACTATATTCTTACCCAATTCGTTGCTCGATACTCCTCCTAAGACTCAATATGCTCATATCTATCAAGTGAGTAAAATACTCAAAATACTCATTTAGCCTCATTGGACTCTTTCAAATCAACTCATTTAGTCTCATTGGACTCTTTCAAATCAACTCATTTAGTCTCATTAGACTCTTTTCAAAACTCAATCAAATCTGACCTCCTTGGACCTTCTTTCAAATTGACTCATCTCAAATCATCAAACTCTTCTCTTTAAAATTTATACAATCTCAACTCAATCTCAAAAATCGACATTTTAAAGTAAAAATGCTCAACTCATTTATACTCAAAATACTCATGTTCAAAAATAATTAAAAGACTTCTCAAACTCAACTCCTGCTTAAACCCTCTTTTTAATCATAGATGAAAATAATCATTCTTTAAAACTCAAAATAGCGTATAAATAGATTATGCAAAATTTCTCACAATCATTTATTTAAAACTCCTTCTCAAGAGATCATTTATTTTTAAAATGCTCATAAGACTCCAATCAATCAAATTATGCAAATCACAATAGACTCCAATCTACTTCATCACACAACATCCTCATCAACATAACTTCTTCATTCACATTATCGTCAAATATCATCATTCACATCATCATCAAACATCATCATCACATCATCATCAAACATCTACTCTAAAATCCTTATTTAATTCTACATTCCATTTATAGAAACAAAAGTGACATTCTAGCGCTACCAACGTTTTTAATTCTTTTTTTGCCATTCACATTCATAACTATTCCAATTCTTTTTTCTCATTCCAATCAATACATATATACACAAAACCATCCACCTCAACCTCAAGACAACTATGACAAAAGAAATCTCATCTTGGGTTCATGTGAATGAAACATGAATCCACACTCTCAACAAAACTCAAATCGAGAATATCATCAATACCTATAAATCTATATACAAAGATACATTTGTAGTCAATAATATGAAAGTTGACTATTTAATAATTCAAGTCATGAAATCATCCATCAATTTTTAGTATATAAAGATATTCTAGGGTTTAGAAAAACTTTCAAGAAAACCTTCCTAGAAGGTTCAAATCTTTCACAACTCCTATCCAACACATACATGGGCATATGGAAGAACTCAATCCATATTTTAGGTTAGTCTTACATACCTTAGAGTAGATTTTGAAGAAATCTTGTTGTTGGGTCTTCAATGGGAAGGCTTGAATTCTTGAAGCTCTCGAAGACACTCTTTGTTGGAGAAGGATTTGGAGAAGAAGAGAGGGAAATTCTAGGGCTTTTTTTAGAGAGAGAGGGACTGAAAAAAATGGCCCCAAAACGTCCAAGGATAGTGTATATATAATTTAGGGAAATATCCAAATTGCCCTTTCTCCAAAAATCTGGAAAACAGGCTAAAAATGCTCCTGGTGTGATAGTGGCGCGTCGCGCCACTGCGGTGCCAAGTCGAATAGGCTTAAAACCTGCACACCTGCTAGTGGCGTGTCACGCCAAGGACCAAACTACTGAGGTTATTTGATGACGCGATAGTGGCGCATCGCTCCACTGCGGCGCTAAGCCCAGGCTTCCTGCAGTCACAACCCAGGCCTGAAATTCCGGCAATACTAGTCCGTCTTAGGATAGTTATAACTTTTGACTCCGAACTCCAAAATTTACTATCTTGGCGGCGTTGGAAGAAAGAATCAAAGACCTTTAATTTTTTAGGTCATGGGCCATCCAATTCATCCTATTTTAGGAGACATGGTCATTTGAAATTGACCCTTATACTAATTCGTCCGAAAACTTAATCGATTGGGATTCTTTGGACTTGATTTGGTGTTAGAGATCCCTCATGACCCCTAAACACATCTAACACACTTAAATTACTTAGGAATTAATCCTAACTCATGTGTAAGATTACAAGTCCTCCGGTCCGAGTCTACACACACGTGAAAAAATGTTTGAATCTTTGCGGGAAAAAAATTTGGGGTGTTACAAGGTGTCCCGATGGTTTATATTAGGATGATAAAGGAATGTACAATGGAGCCAAGACTTGAATTAGAACGGTGGAAGGACACTCAGATCACTTCCCAGTTAAGATGGGGTTGCACCAGGGATCACTTCTTCGCCCTTTCATATTTTGCCTTGGTGATGAATGAGTTGATGCAGTCTATCAAGGAGGAGGTTCCATAGTGTATGTTATTTGTGTACAACATAGTATTGATTGATGAGACACAAGACATAGTTAATGCTAGGTTGGAGGTTTGGAGACAAACTGAAGTCCAACGGGTTCAGGTTGAGTAGGATCAAAACATAATAATTGAAGTGCAAATTCAGTGCTGCGTTGAATGAAGTAGACATGAAAGTGAGGTTTGTCATGTAGACTATTCCCAAGAGAGAAAATTTTAACTATCTTTAGTCCGTAACCCAGGGTAGTTGGTACATCGATGATGATGTCGCACATTACATTAGAGCGGCATGGATGAAATGAAGGCTTGTCTCTTGAGTCTTGTATGATAAGAAGGCATCACCTAAACTAAAAGGTAAGTTCTACGGATTGCTAGCCAGTCAAGAACTCGCATGTTCAGAAGATGCATGTTGCGGAGATGAGGATGTTAAGATGGATGTGTGGGTACTAGGAGCAAAAAAATTAAGAATGAGGTTATCCGAGAGAAGGTGAGAGTTCCTTCTATGGCAGACGAATGAGGGAATCGATACTGAGATTATTTGGCATGTGAAGAGGAGGTGCGCAGATGCCTCAATGAGGAGGTGCTAGAGGCTAGGTGTTGGGGGTACGCAGAGGGGTAGAGATAAGCCAAAAAGTATTGGGAGAGGTGATTAGACAGAACGTGGCGCAACTTCATATTAATAAGGACATGACTCTAGACATAAAAAAGTGGATGTCGTGTATTAGGATAAATTAGTAGGGGTAGAGTATTGTCTTGCCTTGCAAATGTCGTAGTACTAGTCGTATCCTTGTAGTTAGAGGTGGGCATGGTATGGTATATACTGAAATACCATACCATTCTGAAATTTTTGATACCGTGGATTTTATATTATGGTATTTGGTATGGTATATGATATACATTTTAAATATTTTTGATATACAGTATGGTATTTGGTATTTAGAAATAACATACCGAAATATCGAATACCACACCAAAGTATATAGTTACATAAATAATATATATATATATATATATATATATATTATTATTATTAAAATACTAAAAAATATACAACATAGTATTAGTATAAACTAAATGTTTAGAAGTAGAAATTTTGACTGCTTTATTTTGATAAAAATGTATTTTAAGTGTAATTGATTAACAAAATGAGTTGTTTGTACTTTCTTTTGAATATATATTTATAAATGTATAATATGTTAGTATGATACAATTAAGGACCTTTTTTTAATTGTTGAAGTCATAATACTCTATTATATAAATATATATTAGTCAAAATTGAACTAACTATGGTTACTGATTTACCGAACTTCAAAATACCGAACCATACAGAATTAAATTGGTACGATAATGATATTATAGTTTTATAAACCGAATACTAAAATTACGATACCAAAGTTTCAAATACCGTACGATACCATACCATGTCACTCCTACTTGTAGTCTAGTCATATGTTATTTATTATGTTTTGATTATTACATTATCTTGCTTCTATTATTATTCTTTCTGATAGACTTTACGCTGCTTCATCGTTGTTATGCTTTTTTCATTATTTTCTCATTTTTTTATTTGGATTTGATACACTTGATCTTGAAATATTGTATCTAAATTCTATGAGTTAATGATAAAAATTGTATATACTGTATTCTTTCTCAGATCCCACTCGGTGAATTTCATGATATTGAATAAGCAAATTATGCTATTGAATAACCAGATTATTCATTATTAGCCCCTTGGGCTACTAAATGACTTGTTTTCCGTATTCTAATTGCTGAACAATCTATGTGGTAATTGAAACGCCGTCAACCTGCGGCTACCAAACCGGAAACCGTCGACACTGACCTCGCCGGTGAGACCAACCCCACAGCCATAGGCGTATTTGGATTGTTGGGTTATTAATGAAGACATCAAAACTTTCAACCAATCCACATTTACTTTGTCACACAACATACAGTTGTGGCAACCAAAGCTGGTGGTTTGCCATAAAAAATTGACATTTCTTCGTTTTTCTTTATAAAGGAACTCCTCACCTAATAGTATGAGCGCATTGAAATTTCTCAACTACTTCCTCAGTTCTAAATTTGCACCTCTTCACTCTTCATATATTCAGTATCGTTTTTCGTCTCCAAAATATCATAGCTTTATCTCCTCCCAACTTCGCCTCTTATCCTCTGGTAACTTCTCTTTCTCGATCAAAACACCTATCACTGAGGAATTTTGATTATCTTGATGTACGTTATTGTAAATGTATATGTTTTCTTCATGAGTTTTGGGGTGGCGTTGGTTTGGAAAAAAAAAAATTAAGAACGGAAAGCATATAAATTGTTTGATGAAATGTTTGTATGAGCGGGAAAAGAAAAAAGGTCAACTTCAGAAACATAAGAAAAAAGATCTTATAGTATGCTGTAAATCGCACTTTTGATCTCTGAGGATTTCCTACTTTGTTTTCGTTGATCAAATTTGGTTTTTAGGATCTGTCAAAATAAATTATGAATTGCGTTGGCTATTTTTGCTCCTGTGGAATCCTGTAAAGAGACGTATAAAGGTGGGCTTTGTCAGAAATTGTAGAATTGATATGGCTTTTTTGTTAACACATGGACAATATCACAAATTTTACACATTCTTTTCATTGTGAGCTGAGAACCTTTTAAACCTCTGTGTTTCTTCCATATAGTTTGTCAAAATTATGAATATGGGCCTCCTAATCTTGAGAAAGCAGAGATTTTTACTTTTTCCTTTGGTGATGGGCATCTATTTGCATCTTCAGAAACAGTACTATTTTTGGAGTAAAATGTATGTCCCGTCCCATTTCATATAATGCTATTTGATTGGAAATGGAGTTTTAAATGCTTATTGGACATTCATATTGTATTAGCCGTAGAAAAGTTACTTTGATAGGGAAAACATTACTCAAAGTTTAAAACTTGAATTGCTTAAATGAATTTGAGTTCTTGAATGTCGGTGAAAGTTGTATAGAATAATATTATCAGTAAAATGCTACCACACGTCTTGGGGACATTCCAGAAAGGAAAGGTTATCAGATAAGTCGAAATAAGCGAGTAGGTGTTTACTAGATTTCACGTGTAATATATGTTTGAAAACCAAGAGTCCTTTGGATGCAACTCATAGATATCTTTTGTGTTTCAAAAAGTTCGAGATGGTGGTACAAACATGACATATACATATACATAATCTTAAAAGTTTTCTTCCTCATTCTTCATTTTTTCAGCTACAAGTAGCATAAGCTATATGGAGCTGGTCAAGGAAGTTGCCAGCAAGGGACCTGAATCGCAGAAGAATATTGCGATAAGAGCTGATGAAAAGAGCTACAGTTACCTGCAGTTGATATCATCTGCGAGGAGGATTTCAAATTTGTTAAGCAAACTAGAGCTTAAAACTGTGAGTTGGAAATAACAAATTATCTATGAATAACTAAAGCTGCATGAATTTGTGTTTTAATCTTTATCAAACAGTGTAAATTAAATGAAAGTTTTCTTTTCCCAGTTGAAATGTTTAGTTAACAGTAATCTTTACAAAATTCATTCAATGCGAGTCCTTTTCCCCACATTATCGTTTTTCATCTGGATATAGTGCTCTTCGAATTTCAAAGTCAGTCTACAGAATTTACTTCTGTTATTGCTTTCTGCTCAGTTGCTTCCGCATTTTCAGGACAAAGGCATCAAAGAAAATGTACATCACAATGGAGCAAGAGTAGGGATTGTGGCCAAACCTTCTGCTGAGTTTGTTGCTGGAATACTAGGGACCTGGCTTAGTGGAGGTTGTGCAGTCCCTCTTGCTTTGAGCTACCCTGAGAGTGAACTGCTACATGTGATGAATGACTCGGTCCGTTTCTGAATCTTTGTTCTTCTCCCTCACTGTTTTCTGTCAGTTAAGTGCTGTATTTATAGATAATGAAGTCACATAAAAAATGAATGTCTTTTGCCTTTACAAATACTAAATATTAATGATATAGATTGCATTATTTGTCGCGCCTTGATCTGTCTGTAGATGAATAGCTCATGTTCAATACTTCAATTAGGCTGAATATTCCCTGTCTGCATGATGTAGAAACACTGCAATGGCTTCTTCCGGTTTTTGTTCTCTTTTATGCTTATTCAAATCATTGTGAAACATTGATTTCTAGGACGTCTCTATAATTTTGAGCACTGAAGACCACCAAGAACTTATGAATACAATTGCAGCAAAAACTGGTGCTCAGTTATCTCTCATTCCTTCAATTCCCGATGTGCATTCATCAACAGAGCATGACCAGTCAAAAGACATGGTTTCTGACGGTCAACAGGATCTGCTAGAAATCAATTCCTACGGTGAGATAATGGGTAATGTGTCTGTTTCTCCATATGGTAATTTATTTCCTCATTTGAGATGTTTGGAGCTCATCAATAGCATTTTCCTTTGTTCTGTACATGTTACCTTTAAGGCGAGAACCCTGCTTTTATCTTGTACACCAGCGGCACAACAGGGAAACCAAAAGGAGTTGTCCACACACACAATGGAGTCTTAGCACAGGTTGATGTCTGTTCTAGACTTGATGTCAGCATTCCCATGCTTTTATTGTATCTTGATATGATTGATTCTTCGCCTTTATGTGTTCTTCTCGAATTCATTGATCTAACTAGCAATATTCCACTTTTACTTTGTGGTGTTACGCCATAAATTAAGGTTCAGTAGATATCATTCCTATCACAGACCTTGGTGTGTCCGATTAAGCAAGTTTGCTTTCCCCCTTTTTCTTCCTCAAAGAGGCTGCAAATGCGTATGTATTCCTTTGATTCTGAAGGTAGGATAACGTGTGATAGTATTTGTATTGCTGAGAAATGATAAGTAACCCAAGTCAGCACCTTGGACTAACTGCCGTTGTAATGAAGAAGAATCGATATCATTTGGTAAAGTAAACCTGTTTAGGTCTTGTTTCAGTTGTCAGTAATATTGGGAGGGGCGAGGATTGTCTTTATTGTAGTTTTGCTACGAAATACTCTTTTCAGTTTTCTGGAAGTTATCTCTAATTTAACTCCTTCCATGTTTGCTGTTTCAGGTCCAAATGTTAGCTAACGCATGGGAATACACGTCCAAGGATCAATTTTTGCACAGTCTACCACTCCATCATATCCACAGTCCTTTATTTTTGTTCCCAATCATGTTGTTTACATTTTTCCTGCTTTTGCAACGTGTTTTTGTGTGGGATAAAGGGATAAACAATCTCATTTGGACTAAAAAATTGGTTGATCCTTAACCTGTACTATACATGTGCACGGACTTTTCAATGCTTTACTTGCCCCTCTTTATGCAGGTTCCACGGTAATACCTTAAAGATAATTTCACATCTTCAAACTTTTTTTCACCCACAACATACATGCTGTCTGATCGGAAATTCATGTTACTATATCTGCTTTTCCCTTTTTGAAGGTCGACTTTGTGCCAAAATTCAGTGTGAGGGGAATTTGGCAGAGATGGCGTGAATCATATCCTACAGATGGGACTATTATGGATAATGCCATTACGGTGTTTACTGGAGTAAGTCTGAAACATAGTTGATGTTATGTCACGTTAGATAATCTGTGCATTTATTATGTTGAGCTTTGCATTCTTAAACTTACCATGGAAAGATGATTTCTCGCTTCAGTTGCATAATATGTGCTTGAAGCTCTGAGTAAGAATACATGTTTCCTATTCCTGCATTCCTGAATTGGACTCACAGTGGAAGCCTCTAATAATGTCATAAATTTCTTGAACTTATCATGAACACCATTGACTGACTTGTTGCATCAATTGCATCCTGTTTGCTTCAAAGCTAAGAATACATGGTTTCTCGATTCATTTGCATAATGTTTTCTCTATGGCTGAGACTAATAATACCATGTCTTATCTCTGATTCATGTTTCCCTGGACCTTGTATTGGAGATACTTACAGCAGAAGTCTCTAGTTAATGTCAGATATCTAAGATGTCATTACTATGATCGTATCTGGGATATGAAAAGGGATAGCTTTAGCTTTTGTGTTTACCTAGCTAGGATTTTCTAACACCATGGTGTCAAATTATAGCTTTGGTAGCAGATCCACCGGCTCCTACGCCCCCACTCATTTCTGATTGATGTCTTTTCTATTCTACTAGGTTCCAACTATGTATGCACGATTGATACAAGGTTATGAAGCAATGGATCCAGAACTAAAAACAGCTTCTGCTTCAGCAGCAAGGCACTTGCGTCTTATGGTAATAGACTTGGTTTCTCCTCTGCTGGTGTTGTTTGGATAAACTACACAAAACATAATTAGGACCTTAAATGTAAAAGAGCCTGACTTTTTCGTTTTGGCTGGTTTTATAGAGTAGAGAATGTACTGTTGTCAAAACTTAATGTATTTCTTAATCATCCAAAACAATACTTTCTGCTTCCAGATGAGTGGCTCCTCTGCACTTCCTCTGCCCGTCATGCAGCAGTGGGAAACCATTACTGGACACCGCTTATTGGAACGTTATGGCATGACTGAGGTAAATGTGCGCATAGCCACATATTTTGGTATGTAGTCTTTTGACTGTTCACTTAATACCTATGCTTATGTAACTGGTTAATTGCGTCCAGTTTGTGATGGCAATCTCTAATCCCATAAGAGGCAAGTGCAAAGGAGGTACTGTTGGCAAGCCATTTCCAGGTGTGCAGGTTAGTGAGTTCCTTGTGCTATGTTTTCCACATCTAATATGCTGCTGGAAAAAAGTCCATAAATGCAGTCTAGGAATTTTGTTAGATGCATCCCGTCTTTATTATAAGCTCGATCTCTTATTCTTGAATATTCCGTCACTTCTTTGTTTTGTTTCTGATAGGCCAAGATTCTTTTGGAAGATGAAAGTAGTAATGACAAAAGTGGAGTTGGAGAGCTGTGCATTAAGAGTCCATCATTGTTCAAAGAATACTGGAAATTACCTGAGGTAATCACTACATAGTTGGCAACTCTACTCCTTAAACATCTCCTGCTTTGAAACTTTTTTCCTGCATTTATGTTAACAGCCATTTGTTTATTAGCCTTCATAGAGAAAGTTAGCTTGTATTTCTGTCTCTCCCCTCCCCCCCTTGTGCTCTTGAACCTTGTCAAACACTTAGTTTGAATCTATTACCATTTGCATTTGAGGTTACGTGGCTTTCCAAATTGAAATAGATGACTTCCTATGCCATTTCTTGGTATTGAAAATCTCTTGCACCATGCGAGGATTTGCTAGGTAACCAAGCAGTCATTTACTGATGATGGATATTTCAAGACTGGAGATACTGTTACAGTTGACGAAGACGGATATTACATCATTTTGGGACGTAAGCATACTGTCTTCCAAGTTATTTTCTAGTTGTGCTATACCAATTTCATGTGGTTTTCTTTGAATTGTTAGTTGCTAGTTGTGCTATACCAATTTTATGCAGGTTATGTCCCCAGTAGACTTGTATGACCTGCATGAGATTTGATTGGCAACTTCTCTGAAAGCAATCCCACATATTCTTGTATCTTTTCCCCTTTTGAATTTGTCCGTACATTAAATGAAATGGCAATGTTATCCACATGACTGCTTTCTCAAATGATGGGGTTGAATCACTGAAAATGACTATCTCACTAGTTCAGTTTTTCTTAGATAGTAATATCTATCAGTGGATGAGGAACTGCAGGTATACGTGCCATGCGCCCATCTAAACTTTCTCAGTTAGTAGTTCAAACCCCCAAATGATAGTGTTTGTATAACTTCGTCTTGTGTGTTCGAGGAGCAAAACAGTAGATATATGTATGTGAAAGATATATATCAACTAGATTATAGTTGATTCTATTAATAAATACTTTTTGAAAACAAGGTTTTAAATTTATTAGTGTCACTTATTAAGTTTATTCGACCTTGTTTTTTCAGTTCTTTCATTCATAAGACAATGGAGTGATGAAAGTTCTTTTGCTATCAAACTTTATCTGCTGGAGAAAGATTTTTTATTTTGTTTGGAATTAATATTTTTTTCTTTTTCAGGTACAAATGCTGACATTATGAAGGTTGGTGGATACAAATTATCAGCATTGGAAATTGAAGCAGTTCTGTTAGAGGTTGCTGCTTGTCTATCTATCTATTTAAATGCCCGTGGTTTCTATTAGATTTTGATAGTTCCCTTTAGAGATAGCTGTCAAATATAAGATTTCAACCGTTGACATTAAGCCCGTGTTAATCAAATTTCCTGTTCACAGCATCAAGCTATAGCAGAGTGTTGTGTGTTAGGCTTGCCTGACAGAGATTATGGCGAAGTGGTATGTGCAATAGTTGTGCCTGCGGCTGAAGTAAAAAGAAGACGAGATGAGGAGCTAAAGCCTGCACTAACCTTGCACGAACTTTCTGATTGGGGCAAGGAGAAACTTGCCCCATACAAGGTATCAACCTTGTTGAATTAATTCTTACTGTTGAACTTATGAATCATGTTTTCCCTCCGGTTATTGAGCTTGGAAAACGAATTCCTTGTCCAAGAACTTCGTTGTTCTAGTAACAGTACATCACTGTTCGAATGATTGAAGAAACACATAATGTTGGAATTACTAGGCCTAGGAAAAGGAGTTCATGCTTCATGCTTGTTTGGTTGATATTGTTATTATGATTTGCTTTTCTTGCGATATGTTTTGGTATTGAAGTACTAAGGTGCTTAAAGCTAATTCTTGCCACTTTATGACTGTAATCCAGATACCAACTCGTCTGTTTCTGTGGGAATCTCTGCCTCGAAATGCTATGGGGAAGGTAAGATATACCAAGCTTTCACTGTCATTTTTTTTTAAAAAAAATTGATGTCAAATGATAATGGTTATAAACAGCAGATTTGATGTCCTTTTTCTCTGTACTAGGTAAATAAGAAAGAGCTGAAAAGGAAGCTGGCTGACGATCCCAAATGAGTTTAAATTGGTCAGAAAGCAAGTACAAGATGGAGTATCAGAAAGTATAATAATGTCACTCTATGCTTATTAGTCCAGACAGTGAATAGAGTGGAAGTGCAGAGGAGATTTTTATTTACCTTTGAAAGAAGAACATTCGTATGTAGTTAGCATATTGGATTTTTAGGAACTTTAATGAGAAAAGACGACGTTGTGTGCATTTGAATTTACAAAACATGTTAGAGTTGATACATGGATACTGTATATCCAAGATAGGACTCGTGAGCCCTACGAATTTTACTTGTAAAATGGATGGTGTCTTGTGGATCTGTATTTCAAAGGATTTTTTGCTGTTTTACAAGTAAATTGCAGCATATACAGATAAACTTATGTAAATTTTTATTCTTCAGTAGTATTTAAGTTGGATACAATAACATGAGATTTTTCTTTCCAGTATATACTTCCTCGACGAAACAATAGTTTTTTTGCCTAAAATTGTAGAAAAGTTTTGCTCGAATTTACTTCTTGAAGAGTGCATATTATTTGCATTGCAGCTTTTCCTATTTGTGCCCTCTTGTTACTTGTTATTCACCAATGGATTATCCCACTATTCGAGTCCTAGTTCCCATCACTATCACATTTTAAGATTTTACATCCCACTATGTAAAAGTATTTGGGAAGTATTTCACATGATAAATAGAGGTTACATTTCGTATTCTCTCTTTTTTGGTACATTGATGAGAGTAGTGGAAATGAGATTGTTGAGATGGATATGTGGACATACGAGGAGTGATAGGATCAAGTACAAAGCTATCAGGGATGAGATGGAGTGGCCTCTGCAATGGATAATTAGACGAAGGAGGCGAGTTTGAGATGGTTTGAACATGTAAAGAGAAGAAGCACATATGCCTAAAGAGGAGAAGTGAGAGGTTGCCTATAGTGGATGTGAGGAAAAGTAGAGGTAGACTGAGAATTTTTTTTCAGAAGAGATGATTAAACAAGACACGATTCACCTGCAACTTACCAAGGAAATGATCCTAGATAGAAAGATATGAAGGTCGAGGATTAGGACAGAAGGTTAGTTGGTCGAGCATTATCTAATTTCATTTTCAGTATTATTACTATTATTCTCCTACTATCTTATTCTTCGATTTTGTTATTGCCTGGCACTTCATTTGGTTAAGTTATCATATTATTTTGTCATTGCTACTGTTCTGTTCTTCATTGTTTTTAGCGTGACTTCTTCTCTACTGTATTTGTCTTACATACTTGTTTTTAATGTTTTATTTAAGTCGAGAATTTATCGAAAACAAACTCTCTATCCTCTCAAGATAGATTTAAGGCTACGTACACATTACCTTCCCAAACTCCACTTATGGAATTACACTAAATATGTTGTTTTCGTTATTATTATCTCTTTTTGGTACATGGACAAAATAATAATCTTAATTTGTATTATTATGTATTCTATTATCATGGATTTAGACTTCAAACTAAAATTATTTTCCCCACCAAATGGCTCGTTATGACACTACGCTACATGGTTTAAGCCGCTGGTAGTAGAATAAACTCCATATCATTGAGCCTTTCTTCTCAAATTGACAAATCATCATATTAGTGTGGTCTTTGTTTGTCAGAAGTTTGCATATTTATTTTCCTCCCTCAAAATTTGTATGATAATGTCTTTGTTCACGTCAATAAATGTCTACAGTAATGATTTTAAGAGTTAAATTATTTATCCTCCTGTTTAATAATAGTAAGTTCTAAGTTGTAAGAAGAAGTAAAATTTCCACCTCTACTTATTTTTACCCCTAAAATCTCCCAGCTCTGCACACTTTTGGTCTCCATATAAAAATTCGAAAGCTAAATAAATAAGTAACCTTGAAGGGAAGTCTTGAAGCAACAATAAAGTTGTCTCCGGGTAACTTATAGTATAGGTCACAGATTCGAGTCGTGAAATCAGTCGCTAATGCTTGTATCAAGATAAACGGCCTACATTACACTACTTAGGATGTACGATCCTTCCCGATATCCTATGTGAATGTGAAATACTTGAGGCACCGGGCTATTTTAAAAAAAATAAATAAGCAGACCTAATAACATTCTACGTGGTTAGTAATGAGGAAAATGTAGAAACAAAAATACAATAAGCCCTGCAATATATAGAGGATAAGCAAGCTTTCATAGCTCAGTTGGTTAGAGCACCCGTTTAGTAAGCGGGAGGTCTTGAGTTCGACTCTCAATGAAAGCATGTTTCTTTATATTTTGGCACATTAATGATATTTTAAAGTTAAATTGTTACTAAAAATATCTTTTTTTATTTTGCATGGACTAAGTGAGTTATATAAATTGAGACAATTACAATTAAATGATCCGATTGAAAAATGAAACCTAAAAGCAATTATAACATATAATTACGTACAAATACTACGTATATACTAAATCATTAGCTCAATATGATTCCAAGTTAAACAGACACTTTCAGTGGTCTAAGTGGTGATTGTGGCCTAGATATATTCTCCACTTCCATATCACCACCATCTCCCTCTACCATTTTCTTACTCCTACTCTCAACACAAGGTCCATATGCCCAACTACAAACCATAAAATAAAACAAATTAAAACAAGTCATAATAGCAAGAAGCCAATAGTAGTTCTCATAATGTCCCCAAATAATATTGCTTGAAACCCAACTTTCTTTCCCTTCCCTTTAGGTAATATGATCCACATTGCTCAGTATCACACTTGCTAACAGATTTGCCACAGCCATTCCTAGTCCAAACATCGCGGTTGCAATACTTGACATACTTTTTTGGAGCTCAGAGTAATAGAATTCAATTTGACAAATTGCATTGAATACCTCTGCTATTCCATTTAAACAATGTTGTGGCACAAGCCACATAGCTGACATTTCCACCACTCCCTCAGGGTTATTCAAAAGGCCTTGATCAATTGCTTTCCTTCGTCGAATATGTTCAATGATCCCAGAGAGTAACATAGCCATACAAGAGAAGAATATCCCAATTCCCATTCTTTCTCAAGTTCCAATACGAACTGATTTCCCTCTGATTCTCGATCCTAGTGGAAGGATCACTCGATCATACAAAACAAGACAAACTGTTAAAGCAATGACAGTAAATACCCCAAAAGAGCCTGCTGGAATTTCAACGCTTTTAGTGATATGTCTATCCATGGATTTAGCTTGAAGTAAAGGGAACGAACTTTGGCTCAAGTTTATCGATATCATGATCCCTGTTGACCACAATGGCACGACTCTAACGAGGGATTTTAGCTCCTCAACTTGCTCAACTGTACAAAGACTCCACGGGTCTACTGCAAAACCATCTTGCTTAACATCTTCAGGGGATTTTATGATGCAATCTTTGTTTAAGAACCTAAAAATTGAAAAACACACTTGAGCTAATTAAGAGATAAAGATTGAACACATTCCTTTAACAAGATAAAAGTTTTTCACACCTCAATTTGTTCGTTGGCACGGGATATTCTGAACCTTTGTTGTGATGGTAAGCAGAGTTGTGATCAGAATATGCAAGTTTCCTATTCTTATAAGCAACGACAATGACTTGAACAAATCTATTCAACAAGTTGTTGATAACTTTTTCCTTGATATAAAGCGAAGTAGCAACAAAAAGGAGGAGAGCAGAGAAGAACATAATAATCGCGGGAACTCCAAACCCAACTTTCCATCCCATGTGATCTTGAAGATATACAATGCCAGTCATAGCAATAATAACAGAGATCATTGGAACCATTAAAATTATATTGCATTTAAATCCGTAAATTAATTTGGACTATATTAAATTCAAGAAAATAGTCCAAATGACGTGGCAATCCAAGTCAAATAAATGATCCACTAAAAGCACACCATGTGTCAAAATTATGTGACAATCCAAGTCAAATTAAATGAGCCACTAAAATCACATTACGTGTCAAAGTTATATGACAGTCCAAGTCAAATTAAATGAATTATTAGAATCATGTCATGTGCCAAAATTATGTGGCAATCCAAGTCAAATTAAATAAGCCACTAAAATCATGCCACGTGTCGAAGTTATGTGGCAATTTAAGTCAAATTAAATGAGCCACTAGAATAATGTTACGTGTATATGTGACATGTTCTGACCAATCAAATTAAAACTTTTCATCAAAGAAATTTGATTGGTCAGTTCAAACCAACCAATCAAATCACACCCTCATACCACTCCAAGAAGAGAGTTCGTGGATCAAAGACCGCAAATTCTATACAAAGCTACAAAGTTCAAGTAATCAAATTCAAGTTCAAGTTCAAGATCAAGAACGAAGACAAATATCAAAAAGTTCAAGATCAAGTTACTTGTTCATATTTATTATTCGTCATAACCATACAAGTGTTCGTGATGAATAATTCAAATCTAAATTTGAATACGAAGATTCAAGATCAAGCTATTCAAGCCCTTGACTCTAAGTCAAATTCAAGTTCAACATATTCCATATTATTTGAAGAATCAAAGGATTATCATAGAGATTGTAACATGCACTACATTTTGAAATCAAATATTACTTTTTGTTACTCCAATTTTCTGGTCTTGATTATTTATTTTTCTCGGCTCGAAAATTTGTTGTTTACGATCATAACTGCAGCATAGTACCAATTAAAATAAGTCTCCAACACGCGTTTGTTATTGTCATGAGGATTATTAATATCGCGCTTATCAAATTGATTTGCACCAAATGCTAATGAACATGGTCTAATACCACCAGCACCAATATACATAAGTATAAAGGAAGAGACCAAGAGTGTATATTGAGCTGGTGTTGCAGATTTACATGCCTGAACTGGTGCTAGATGATCGCAAGGGGGAGGCCTTGCTTTCGGAATCATTGCTGTTAACCACAACATAATTGTCCCCTGAAAATTAAAATGGGACATTAAGGTGTTCAATACCAACCACAGAACCTAAATTTTTTGACTCTCGAAATCCCAACTGTCCCACATGAAATCCTCCACTAAAATGGATAAGAGAGACCAAAAAATAATTTATTCTATTATTTAAATCAAATCACATAAATTTATTATAATTAAGTAATGAATTCAGTTGAAAATGAGTATCAACTTGTAACTTATATTGTTTAAGTGATAGAAATTTATATGTAAAGATTTATGTCATATATTCATTGAATTGGTGCAAAAAAATTTCCTAAGAAAGAGAAGTGGCTAATGGCCATGTAATGTACATGAATTGTTTTATTACTTAAAACTTCACTAGTACAGTTATACTTAATCTACCTCATACTGCATGTCAACATTTTATACAGCTATAACACACCGTCGTTTGGGACAAAGATGAATAACCATGATTAGTAATGCATGAATTAGTAATGTAGGGACTAATAATGCAGAGATTATTTTTTATCAATTGTTTGGTTTATTGTTTTTCACCTAATATTGTGTTTGGTTTAAAACTCTACAAAAAACCTTCTTTCCAATTATATTTTTGAATTATTATGGGATTTTCTATTTTATGTAATTGGGTCAAGGTAGATAATTGATTTAGCCTCCCAACTAGCTACGAGAAGAACAATTTTGTTGTCATGTTTGTTATTTTTTCACTTGAATTATTTGAGGATAAATAATTATCATGTTAATAAATTGATCACTCACAAAACATCAATTTTCAATTTAATATACATAAATCATCTAGTTTTAAGATCGAAAAGACGGTAAACAATACCAAAATTGAATAAACCATCTACATTAACACATAAAAATTGCAAGTTGTAATTTTAATATGGAGTTAATATCTTAAAAGGTCACTCAACTTTGAGAATTTATCTAGTAAAGTCACTAAACTTTGTTTTGTATCAATAGAATCACTCAATTAGGCCTTTGTATCAACAAAATCACTCAACTAAATTAATTATTAAAAAAAAAAAATTGACATGGTAATTTTTTTTATATTATGTAAATATGAACCCACAAATAAATAAAATTTTAAAAACCCAATAAAAATTTTAACAAATAAACTTAATTAGTAAAATAAATATTATGATAGTCCTATATATTTAAATTTTACAATGTATCATCATCGGTACTTTTACTGAAAAACACATGATCGGGGCTTTTTTACCGGTCCTTTTTTTTTTTAACCAAGTAGGCAATTATAAGAGTGCATAATGTTGTTGCCATGTTTGATTAAATATTATTACAAATCAAAGCATTTTTTTTAATGATATAATATCCTTCTTTATGTTGATCAATTTGAATGTGTTACTCCAGTAAAATAATACTAATTAATTATTTATCTAATGAACTATATATTAATTATTTAGCAACCAAAAACTCTCTCTAAATAATAAAATTTGTAAGTTAATTTATTTCAATGAATTTACTAGTACAAAACTACAAATATAAAACATAAAATCAAGAAAATGATTAAAATAATTTAAGGGATATTTTTATCTTTACATATATTAATTTACCATAATATCACCAAATGGAAGGTATTAATTATACATAGGCCCAAAATTTCTACCAAATATAATACTAAATAACATCATACATAATATATGAACTATTTCTCCTAATACACCCTAACAAACGACACCTAACTTTAATAACGCAATTAAGTATACAATAAGCCTTTACTGTTAAGAGGACAAGAAGTCTACATCGTATCAACGCTGGAAACAAGTGTACCTCGAATCAATAATTACAACAAAAATCATATAATAATTTTCATGCCTCGAAAAGATCTACTGTTTTATTTTTTATTTAAGTTATATATACCATCGATATAATATATTATTATTAGAGTTTAAATTTTATATCTAATTAGGGTAAATAATATTCACACCTTCGGTCATCTTTAAAAATATGTATATATACACCTTAAAATGTGAAATTTGAACTCTTTAAAATAAAATATGCTATGTTATTTCCTACAATATGTAAGAATGACGTGATAGTACAAAAATTATTTGTGCCGACTATATATGTTACTTAAACTCATTATTTATTTTCAGAGGTATCATATTAGGCTTGTGCAATAAGATTTACTTATTTGTAAGTAAACTTTAGAGGGTAAAATATGCACAAAGCTTATAGTAATCTATTTCTCTTGGGTTTAAATGACAAATATATTACCCCTATATATATATTTTTTTTTTCTCAATTTATGTGAAGGAATTCGAAGTAATATAAATTAAGGTATAAAATTTTCATTGTTTTTAAAAAAAAATGAAAAAGTAAATCAACAAAATTATTATTGACTATTGAAATAATAACACTTTCACATAAAGTAGACGCAATAATTAATTACCAGGAAAGTGAAGATGGAACCAAATCCAATGGTAAGGAAACGACCAAGATATGAATCGGCTATGAAAGCTCCAACAAGTGGCAAGAAATTGGTAGCTGATGACCAATAAAAGAGTAAGTTTTGTGCACTTGTGACTCCCATATTGTACTCTTTCATCAGATAAAATGTCATGTTTGGTAAAATCCCATAACTTGCCACCCTCTCCAATGCCTCATTAGCTGTTCACAACCCAATAATATATAGAGAGAGAATTAAAACAGAGAAATTAATCACACTGCTAAAAAGAGTAACAAAAGTTAGCCATGGATAAATTATATAGCTAAATAATAAAATAGTGGCTAATCTTATTTAGCGATGGATTAATGACTTATATATTAATAGAAAATCTTATTAGTTATAAGCAATTTAGCAATGAAATTTGTAATTTTTCTTTTTGTTTTGTGTTGCGTTAATGTTCTATTCATAAAAATTTGAGCTGATGCAGATAATAAAATGATGACTAAGTATCAAATTTTCACAAGATTACTGCCCAGAAAGAAAATGGCTAAAAGAACAAAAATGAAAATCTACTTTTGTCTGTTAGTGTAAATGAAATCCAAGTGTTAGGAAGAGCCGCAGTAACTATGAAATATCCATTTTTCTATGGAAATAGTACCGATTCATCGATCCCTAGCTCTCCTTTAATTTTTTTGGAAGACATACGACTTAACTTGAAGTTTAAGAAAGGAAGAATTTTTATTATTTGAACTATTTTTAAAACTAGAAAGATGTTATTTGGGAAGACAATATGACTTAATTTGTGAGATTTCATTGGTTAGTCGTTGTTGTTGTAGTTGACAAACTAAAACGAAAAGTGTGTGAATACCTATAATAAAGGGCATGGTTTGAAGACCACCCTTGGATCTTGTAAATGTTGTTGATAGTGGTGGATCAGAAGAAAGTATATTGTAATGATCCTCCATGTTAGACGTCATGTGATCTGAATTAATACTAGAATGTTCCATCATCAACAAGCTAAACTGGGATTTGAGGAAAGGAAGATGAGAGTACTACAAAAAAAGTAGTAAAAATACAGAAAAACTTGAAAGCTAGATGTATAGTATAGGGAAGAATATGTTGAGACAAGTAACATGGGGGTGGGCTGGGGTGTACTACTCTCGCTCTAGGCCGTGCGCATTCTTTCCCTTTTGAAGGACTATACTTCATTAAGTATTTTTCTTTGCAAATTATGAGGCCATCAACACATATTTGTACAAAAGTTTTACTCCAACACCAAATCTGAGTTGTAGTGGAGTGATAAGTACTTTTTCATTTTTAATCATAGATCGGGTTCGAATTCCCTTGGTACAAAGTCACCTTTGTTAGGGAGCACTTTACCCATTTCCTACCTAATGTGAAACTTTCCGACGCCAATTCGAATTTTATCAGGCTCCAATATGAATATGAGACACTTAATAATATATATATATATATATATATATATATATATATATATATATATATATATATATATATATACATATATATATATATATATAATAAAAGTAATGAATACTAGAGAAGGAAATTTAGGTATAGTTGAAGGTAATTTAGCTTACACTAAATTATTATTTACCTGTTATCCCATATGTTGTATATCACTCAAAGATGCTAATTTTAATGAAGCCTTAAGCTTGCATTTTCATGTTAAGTGAAAACACCTATTCAAACTAGTTAATCATATTATGAGCATTTATTACCAAGCTCTATATACTGTTACCAATTCAAATTATGAAAATATTTATAAGAATAAAAATATGGTCGAAATAGATCAAGAATATGCAAAAATTGCAAGAATAGTAGAAGCGAAGGTTCAGCAAGTAAACCTACTAGAAGAATACCAAATTCATTTTGGAAGAGCATTGAAAATAGGAAGCACAAGAGCAATCAACCCTAGGCTTTCTATAGAATATGGAAGAAATTCCATAAAAAAGGATCAGTTCCAAAAGATTTACTAATTCTTCTAATGTGACAAAAGTTTCAGGACGGTTCTACTATGGAAGCGACTGGAATAAACAAAAAATCCTAATACAAACAGAATCTTCAACTAATCACGTCAAAAGAAATATCCTTGACGGACTACCAACCTATGAAGATAAAACGTATGTTTATAAAACATTTGAAGGTAATAGTTACAGTTGTACAAAAATGGTAAAAGTATCTATACAACTTGAAACCATTAGAATGACTATTCCTTGTTATATTACTAATCATGAAAGTGATTATAATATAATTTTAGGCAAGAAACTTTTGTATTTCCTGTTTTGTTGTTAACTTATCAGGAAATTCAATTATTTTTTTTTGAAATATGAGTTTGTAGTTCTATTCCATCTTTTGAAATAATCATTCAGAAAAATTATATATATGATGTAGTTTGAGTTGACATGAAGTTTAAGAAAGACGTGGTATAAAATATGTCATAAATATTTGTGTGGATATAAATCATTTCAAGGGTAAAATAAAAATTTTAAAATTAAAATTTTACTAAATATATAAACGTATCGTTCCTTTTTGGAGTTGATTAAAAGGGAAAGTGAATCATATAAATTGGGACATAATAATTTTTTTTGTGCCATGTGAATATTAGAGGGGTAAATAGTTCCAAAAATTCATGTTTGAGGGTAATTAAGACTTCTAAATTAATTTAGGTGTGTATTCAATAAAGTGTGCCAAATTTAAGGGGACTTATAACTATTAACTCTTTTCAAAATAGATTAAACAAAAATAAGAAAAATAAACTAAAATAGATAAAATAGTTTAATTAATATAATTCAGAAATTTGTAATTTTAAAAAATAAAATAAATTATTTATTAGAATATGAAAAAGTAATTTAACAAAGTAATTTCTTTTGCACTGTCCGTTAATGTAAGTTAAACTCCTTTTCTTTTAGTAAACGGAAACGGATCAGATGTCTTTAAAATATACAAAATTCACAGTATTATTACATAATTATAGTTAAGAATTATATTAGATCAAATATATCTTATACTTTGCGGGTAGGTCAAAATATATCCTTGATTAAATTGTGTGAAAAAAAGAGATATTTTTAGCTCAAACATAATTGCGTCAAGATGATATGTTCTAATAATATCATAATTACTGATCATGTGATAAAATAATAAATTGATACATTTGTCCTCTCCAAATCTTCTCCCTCAAAGTCATCTCAAAAAGTCAAAAATTAAAATTACAAATAAAATTGTCTCTAAATATTTTATATTGTACCTTATATATTTTTATTTTTAATCCAATAACTAATATCAGTAACAATATTTTTTAAGTATTTTTATAAATTCTTTTGTAATAATAGCATAGAAATACATAAAAGAGGACATATACATTACCTTTTATAACAAATATACTAGAGCATCATAAACAAGTGCTTTGCATTTTTTTTTATACAAGCAACAAAACATTTCTAATCTTCTCTAGAAAAGACCCCTGGAGAGAAATGACCAATGAAGCCAATCATGTCAGAGGAACCCCTCCATGTAAATCACCGGAACCTCTAGACCCATGAACACTCAAATACAAATGGATGAAGATATGCTCAACATGCATTTCTTCAAAGAAATTCTTCTAGATAAACTGTCAGATTTATATCAATCTTACAAAGAAACACCAGAGGAAGCTGAAATGCTAGAGAAAGTTGGAAGGGAAGAGGAATGTCACGCCCCGGGAGGGTACCCTAGACGTAACCGGCACTCAGAAATCATTTCTGGCTCCCAAGCGAACCCCATAGCCTGATCACACATCCGTTCATTCATTCAATCAGCGGAAGACAAAAAAAAAGAAGAGAATATTCGGTGGGCAACTCAAAACATCAATCTAACTCAAAGAATAAAGGCCATGGGCCAACAAATCAACTCTAATATTTGTCATTTAAAAATAGTTTGACAAGAATAATTTAAGGAAAGAAATACTCAATCGACCCTTCACTATCTAGTCTATGAAGCCTCTATCACTACTATCTAATTGGTGCCAATGACATGTTCATGGCTACCTCAAATCAAATGAAAAGGGCTAACTCGACGCAAGAATAACATAAGCGGTGTCCTCCGAATGTAGGGGAAGACTCACCAATACGCTGAATGCGAATAGATCCCCAATGATGCTCCTATTGACGATCTCTTAAACCTGTCTCTTCATCATGAAACGATGTAGGTCCAAATGGACGTTAGTACATGGAATGTACGAGTATGTAATATGGCAGAATGAAACATACCTCAAGGAAGAATATTATCGGTCCAAATATCTCAAATCAGAAAGATAAGAGAGACTCAAATAAGGCGTCATAAGTCTAAAGTAAGAATACATTTTTTAGACAAAGACCAATCACACATCATACAATCCAATCCAATCATACACAATACAGTTCAATCAAATCGTATATCATCCGATTTAATCCAATCGTATACAATCGGTTCAATCTGGTCATATACGATCCGATCCAATCCAATCATATACCATTCCATCGTACACTATCCAATCACATATCATATAATCCAATCCATCACACATCACTTGATCCGATCATATAAAATCAACTCAACAATCAACTCAAAGGACTCAACTCAATAACTATGCAAATTAAATTATGCAATATTTTACAATTCAACTCAATCATCTACAATCACATTCAAACCAATCATATCAAGCACAATCCATTCAATTGGGAGTTTCTATAACCAACAACCATCACCATATAAGCGAGTGATAGTACAACAAGCCGACATTGTTGCCACGTCCATTCATACCTTGCCAGGGTATGAACGAATCAACCAATCATGGATCCAATCCAACCAAGTCCTATAATGTTAGGACAATAAAATGGGAAATATACGACTTTAACGGTTCGATCCCATGGGAAGCATCCGACTTTAACGGTTCCATCCCCTCCTACGTTTGGCGACGTAGTTTATTGGTTCGAGTATGGACTATACTCTTACCCAATTCGGTGCTCGATACTCCTCCCAAGACTCAATATGCTCATATCTATCAAGTGAGTAAGATATTCAAAATACTCATTTAGCCTCTTAGGACTTCGTTTCAAATCGACTCATTTAGTCTCATTGGACTCTTTTCAAATCGACTCATCTCAATCATCAAACTCTTCTCTTCAAATTTGATACCATTTCAACTCAATGGATGTAGAAAATATTATGTACATTTGAAATATAATTCCAACTCCTCAACTCAAACTCAAAATAGATACTTTAATGTAAAAATACTCAACTCATTTAAAGGCTCCTCATACTCAACTCATACTTAAACTCCTTTCTAAATCAAAGATGAAACTAATAATTCTTTAGACTCAAAATAGTGTGTAAATAGTTTATGCAAAAAGGTTCACAAATAATTTATTTAAAGCTCCTCCTCAAAAGATCATTTATTTTCAAAATATTCCTAAGACTCCAATCAACTCAAATTATGCACATCACATACCACAAAATCACATTAGACTCCAATCCACTTCATCACACAACATCCTCGTCAACATAACCTCTTCATTCACATCATCGTCAAATACCATTAGTCACATCGTCATCAAACATCATCATCACATCATCATCATCATCAAACATTATCATCACATCATTGTCAAATATCATCATCACATTAATCGTCAAACATCTACTCCAAAATCCTTATTTTAGTCCTATGTTCAATTTATGGAAGCAAAAGGACATTCTTAATTATCCAATTCATTCTTTTCATTCCAATCAATACATATATACACAAAACCATCCACCTCAACCTCAAGACAATTACGACAAAGAAATCTCATCTCGGGTTCATGTGAATGAAACATGAATCCATACTCTCAACAAACTTAACTCAAGAATATCATCAGTACCTATAAATCTATATACCAAGATCCATTTGTAGTCAATAATATGAAAGATAACTATTTAGTAACTCAAGTCATTAAAATCATCAATCAACCAATAGTATCTAAAAACATTCTATAGTTTAGGAAAACTTTCAAGAAAACCTTTTTAGAAGGTTCAACTCTTTCACAACTCCTATCCAACACATCTATGGGCATATGGAAGAACTCAATCCATATTTTAGGTTAGCCATACATACCTTTTTTGAAGACTTTGAAGAAACCTTGATGTTAGGTATTCAATGGAAGGCTTGAATTCTTGAAGCATCTTGAAGGCAATAGAAGAAGAAGTAGAAAAAAAGAAGAAGAAGAAGAAGAAGAAGAAGAAGAAGAAGAAGAAGAAGAAGAAGAAGAAGGAGAAGAAGAAGGAGAAGAAGAAGGAGGAGAAGGAGGAGGAGAAGGAGGAGGAGAAGGAGGAGGAGAAGGAGAAGGAGAAGGAGAAGGAGAAGAAGGAGGAGGAGGAGGAGGAGGAGGAGAAGGAGGAGGAGGGGTATATATAATTAAGGAAAAGAAAACCTTTTTAGAAGGTTCAACTCTTTCACAACTCCTATCCAACACATCTATGGGCATATGGAAGAACTCAATCCATATTTTAGGTTAGCCATACATACCTTTTTTGAAGACTTTGAAGAAACCTTGATGTTAGGTATTCAATGGAAGGCTTGAATTCTTGAAGCATCTTGAAGGCAATAGAAGAAGAAGTAGAAAAAAAGAAGAAGAAGAAGAAGAAGAAGAAGAAGAAGAAGAAGAAGAAGAAGAAGAAGAAGGAGAAGAAGAAGGAGAAGAAGAAGGAGGAGAAGAAGGAGGAGAAGGAGGAGGAGAAGGAGGAGGAGAAGGAGGAGGAGAAGGAGAAGGAGAAGGAGAAGGAGAAGAAGGAGGAGGAGGAGGAGGAGGAGGAGAAGGAGGAGGAGGGGTATATATAATTAAGGAAAAAGTCCAAGTTGCCCCTCTTCAAAAATCTGGAAAATTGGGCAAACATCTGTAGTGGCACGTCGCGCTACTGCAGCGCCAAGCCAAAATTGGCTTAAAACCCTGCACATCTAATAGTGGCGCATCGCGCCAAGGACCAAACTACTGAGGCTGTTTTCTGGCACTATAGTGGCGCGTCGTGCCACTGGAGCGCCAAGCCTAAATTTCGCCCAGACCTGAAATTCCTCCAGTACTAGTCCGTAGTAAAATGGTCATAACTTTTGACTCAGAACTCCAAAAATTGCAATCTTGGTGGCGTTGGAAAGAAGATTCAAAGACCTTTAATTTGGTAGGTCGTGGTCTACCCAGTTCATTATATTATAGGAGATATAGTCATTTGAATTTGACCCTAATACTAACTCATCCGAAAACTTAATCGATTGAAGTTCTTTGGACTCGACTTGGTGTTAGAGATCCCTTATGATCCCTAAACACATCTAGCACACTTCAATTACTTAGGAATTGATCCTAACTCATGTGTAAAATTACAAGTCCTCCAGTCCGAGTCTACACTCACGTGAAGAAATATTCGAATCTTAGCGAAAAATTTTGGGGGGTGTTACAAGGAAGAGGCCCTAGAAGACGCTATCCCATTATCAACTAAAGAAAAATAGAGAATCTACCAACTATGAAAATTCTTCGTCATCATCAAACTAATGGAAATGAAAATTCCACACCAACACCTCAAAAAAAATTGATTGACTTATGGAAACCAAATGAAAATCTAACCTTAATTGATATAGCTTGGGACTTCTACATAGCGAAATTTACTCAACTGGGAAACATGGAGAAATCTATCCATGGAGGACCTTGATTTATCCTCAATGAAATACTGGGAATGCAATTTCGCCCCCCAGCAATCAACCCCTACACATACTGCTATCTGGTAAAGGCTAAAATAATTTTCCACAGAGTTCTACAATAAAAAGATCTTTAAAAGAGTAGGTAAAAAACTAGGAACACTATCCAAAATCGATGCATGCACATCGAGAACACTGAGAGGGTGATATGCCCGGATGTGTATTCAATTTCCAATGAGAACTCCAGTGAAAAAAAAGATCCATAAAAAAAACCACTACCACCAAAAAAAATATCCATAAAAGAACCACTCCCAGCAGGTAACCTACGAAGGGGAAGGTACTTTGTGCAATGGGTGCGACAGAATTGGTCACACCAACATGGACTGTCCATTCACATAAATCGAAGAACACCAAACGCCACCTCCAGAGGTCAACAAATCATCCACCAACCAAGATTTATGGCAGATAGTTACTTTCCCAAAGAAAGGAAAAATAAAATACAAAACGAAAGACACAAAGTGTTACACCTTTTACTATTCTAACTTAGATCGATTTCGAGAAGTCAAGAGAAAATAAGGAAAGTAGAGTGCCCAGTGGACCACGAGGGTTACCTATGACTTGTAGAAATTTCTATGAGTCGTAAGGATGACACATAGGGTCCCTCAACACTTAGCCAGAATTTGAGTTGTTGAGAACCCCTTCTACGAGTTGAGTTACGACCCGTAAGAAGTTATACGACCTGTAGGGTCAATCGTAGAGTACAGTGACATATTCCAATAGCTACTGGAATGTGAAACTAAGTCCTATGATAGGATCTACAATCCATAACAACTTTTACGATCCGTCAAGGGGTCCATAGACCCAAGCCATAAATAACCCTCAGTGAGAGTCTACGATTACCTTGTACGATTCATCTTAGGGTCTACGACACGTAGAAGGGATCGTAGACCTCATCCTGTCAAAATTCAAAGAGCTATGATTTTGGGCACAAGTTTCTACAATTGATCTTCTACGGAACGTAGAAAGTTCTACGGTCCGTAGAATGACTCATAGCGACCCAGACCCAATTTTAAGTAAGGGGTAGTTTGGTTTTTTATCATCTTTTCCAAATCAAAACCTTGATATTTTGGGACTAAAATATATCCTTATCAGTACCCAACATGTTTTTTTTCTCATTAACACTTAGAATATTTTGAGAGCAAGGATTGGAGAGAAGGACAAAAGCTAGGGTTCAAGCGTTTCAACTAAGTTCTTAGAGTTTCGCTTACATCATTGATCTTTCAGGTATGTAAGGCTAATGAAAGCGATGAACTGAGTTCGTCCTCATGCCCTATATCTTCATTCAGTCAAGTATTAAGTTTGAGTTCGAGTTTTAATCCCGTTAAATTGAGTATTGAGTTATTTATATAATCTCTTACTAAGTTCTCTATGTATTTATTCCTGTTGTGTTGATTCCCATGATTTGAGTTCTGAGTTATCATTCATGTTTTCATTCACATGAACTCTAGTTGAGTATAATTACATTGCTTATATTTTATGCATTAATTTGAAACAAAAGAATAATATATTTCATCTTTTCATTGAGAAAGAGTTTGAGCATAATTTGAATTTGAGGAGTCTTTCATTCATTGATTTTGAGCATGATCATTATTGAGTCTAAATGAGTTTGAGTAACAATGTATTTAAATAATTATTTTGAGAATGAGTTGAGGAGTTAAAGAAGTATTTTATATATTTATTGAGATTGAGAAAGTATAATTATTTTAAAGAGAAGAGTTGAGAAAATTGAGAAAAGTCCAATAAGACTAATGAGTTTATTTTGAGTATTTATACTCACTTGAGTTCATGAGCATATTAAATATATTTTGAGAGTAGTATTGAGCACCGATCTGGATAAAAATATAGAACAACTTGAACCCCATAAACTATATATCCAACATAGGATAGGATCGCATTGTTGGTTCAGGAGAATCCTCACTTTAGTCCCTGATACAGACTTTTATTTGATCCATGAGATGAGTTGCGTTCCTTACCTTGGCAAGGTATTGAACGACTATGGAAACAACAACAATTTATTATATCATCACGAGACTCATAGTGATGGTTGTCGGTTAGAGAAACTCCCCAAAGGGTAAAATACTATTTTTATACTGAGTTGTATTTAATTATCTATATTTTGTAAAGCATTGTATATTACATATATTGCATGCTTTATAGAGCTGGGTTTATTGATTATTCATTCTACAAAGTTGAGTTGAGTATTCTTGAGTAAGTTTCTTTTCAGCTATTTTACATACCGTACATTCCATGTACTGACGCCATTTGGTGTTGCATCATTTTATAATGCAGACACAGGTGATAGAGAAGAGATCCTCAATAGGCGTATTATTGAAGATGAGTTTTAATCCCGCTTTTGGTGAGGCCTCTTTACATTCGAAGGAGCTCTTAGTCATTTCATTCAGTCTTTAATTATTAGTATTTTGAGGTAGTTGTTGGTGTTTCCCGTTACCTATTCAAAATCAGTTTAGAGGCTTCATAAACTAGATATAGACAAGTACATATTCATTGAGTTTTTCAAAGATTATGTTTAAAAATTCTTTTACATATATATTTGAGTATTGAGACTTATTTTGAGAAGTTAAATCTATACTTCTGTTTATGCCATCTGAGCTATGTTTCTTTGAGTTAAAGTTTTCCACTTACTTCTTCGACTGGATCAATACATGTATGAACCCTAAAAAAATCCCAAAGGTATAATCTAGAAAAAACCCACATTTTGTTGGTTTAGCTTTTTGGAAATTCTCCGCATTTTCTCAACTTGACACCTACTTTAGAACCATCATTTTCTAAGTATGACAAAGCTTCCTTGTAAACTAAGGCTAAGGCACGCTAGATAGCAAGAAGCTACCATCCGTAAAGAGAGAGCGCGGTGTGATTTGTTCTATAATGGAAATAATGGATATGCTCTATTGTAGAGCTTCGCCAGCAGTGTCGAACTTTGATCGCGATTCAACTGGAACTAAAGGCTCGTGCTAGGCGCTCACCTTTTTTGGCTGAGCTGTATCGTATCTTGCTGCCTTTCTTTTTCCAGTCCTGGGTTTCCTTTCCTCTCCAAGACAATCGATCTTCTTCTTAGTTGACTAGGGAACCCACCCTTTAGCCATCTATCTTTAGATATGGAAGGTTTATGAGTCACATAATTGGAAGCCCAAAAAACAAGGTAAGAAAGGTAGGGAACAACGACCTCACACAAAAATATTTGTCTAACTTTCTGCCTGTTCTCTAAATTTCAAGAATAGATTCTTGCCTATCCCTTATTTGTCCATTAAGTCTATTTTGTGCTAAAGGCATCATTCAACGTCCACTTTTAAGTCAAAACTACTGACGAAATTTTCTAATAAGGGGTTACTCTTCCAAGTTGGTTCCCAAGACATTCCTAATTCGAAGGGAATATACCCTTCGCCTATCGGCTTAGCAGGCAAGCTACCTTGATCCGTCTCGGCTTTAATTTATTATGCTCAGAAGCTCCAACAAGATCTAAAGTCTCTTGCCACCTAAAACCCTCGGTTCCAATTTGCATTGTATTTGAAGTTGAGGATTTTGCTTCTGATGTAGTCAGTGAGAAGCTAAGTTCTGTTTTTAGCTATAGCAAGCCTGTGATTGCCTGAACAGACTAGTCTATGCTCAACCAACATTTCGATCAATTAGACGTGGACATGAATTGCGATTGATCTAACCCTTTGACTAGCGACTTATTGCAAAATTGTCCAAGTATTACTTCACTTCTTCTTAGTTCAAGCTATTTCTTAGCGATTGTTCATCTTCCACTGATCGAGGCCTACAGAAAGAAGCTGGTTTGGTCTGAATTTAGGCATGACCCACCCGTCTGATGATAGATCCGGAAATGACGCCGAGTGAGGGCGCCACTATACCCCTTAATGAATCAAATAATCCTTCGACCCATTTTGGCACATAAAGGTGTCCTTCAACTCTCAAAGGCTCTTTGGCAGCTCTCCGTCCACTCCCAAGGATGGTTCTTCTTAGTTGGTTAAGCCAAGGGTTCGATTAGGAGCTAACAATGGTTTCTAAGTGCCGATCACACCTAGGATGTAGACTTGGGGCATAACACAAAGCAAATAAAGAACAACGGGAAAAAAATAACAACCCAGGTAAAAGGTTTTGATGCAACCACAGGTAAGTTTCTTGACTCAAATCGCATTACCTTTCAGTTCAATAATAGACAGAATGCTATTTAATAATGCTAGTACTTCTCCTTGGAACAAGGGTAAGTGAAAGCAAACCTAAGAAATTGACAGGATAATGACTTGGGGACCGAAAACCGCCATGGAAAGGGCCAACTGTTCTAAGCCAAAAACCATTAAAACTAGGCCTAGTGAGTTGACAAAAAACAATCACCAAATCCCAAAATGCGAAAACATTAGTGAGAAGAGAGAACAATATGGTCAGCTTTTTGTGTAGTTAATGAGAGAGGCCCACTTCGAACTTCTTTCCTAAGGCTACTACCATCTCCAATGGAGGAAATGCAACTTCCTCCATCGAAGCCATCGATGCAGAAAATAATCATCATACCTCTGCAGGTGAAATGACTGAAACCATCGTGTCAATTAACTCCACCTCCAAAACCATTACTTCTAGTAATGAGGAGAGAGTTCAATTCAATCGGAACAACTTGGAAAGCCATACCAACAACAATGAACAACTCATTACCACTCCGTTTGTTTTTTTGTCTCAATACCACTGTCGGTGGACCAAATCTGAAATTCTTAGTAAGAACTAGCACTCTAGGAAATTTCAATAATGCTGACAATTCTAGTTGGACAGCAACCAATCTCCATAGTGATGGAGGACCCAAGGTACCTCGCCTAAATTGTGGGGGAAGGTTTGAACCTAGCACTCAATGCCTTCAACCTACAACTTTGGACCCAAGGACTTCTCCATACGCAACTCTTTAGCAACCTCAGCATGATTTCGACCATGGAAAGAAACTTGGCCATGGATTGGGTAAAATCCCAAATACCTTTAGATAAAAAATGAATAATTCTCATAGTTGAATGGAATATGGATCCTTAAAGTCATAATTTTTGAAAAAAAAATTGCACCTCACAAATACTATAATATATTGGAAGCAACAAAATTTTGAATCTTTATTTATTTTAAAATTTTATAATATTTTAAAATAAATTATGCTACATAAATTAGAATAAAAATAACACGTACATTAGATGTCACACCCTGATCTTAATAGGATGTGATGGGCACCCGACCTCATGCTCGGAGCCGAGCGAACCCGTTACCTCATATTACATACTTAATCTATTTAGACTTGTACATCAAAAGAAATGAAAAAAACATAGCTAAGATTTGCGAATCTTGCTTTCCAAAATCTATCATCCCATAAAACTCGTGACATATGACATATGACATAATAACATATTGGCTGGTGACACCACTTATAAAGCTGACACTCTATACCCACGACTCTGTCTGCAAAGTCTCTAACTTCGAATGAAACACCATAGCGCATATACTCTGACTAAGCAACACTCCAGGAACAAATGGAGTTGCTAACCCCGCTGGAACATCTTCTATAATAGCTTCTACTCGTCTGGGTGTACCTGTGCGGCATGAAATGCAGCCCCCGGAGAAAAAGGGGTCAGTACGAGTAATGTACTGAGTATGTAAGGCATGAAAATTAGCATAACAAAGAACATAAGGTATGGACAACCATATCATAGAATCATAGAACATATAGTGAGATAAGAGAGTAACCTGTACATATGAGAGCCCTTTTAGGCCGGATGTCATGCATGCTTGTCTTTTCCTTTAAAAACATTTCTTTTTCATATACATAGAAAATAGAATATGTCATATCGCCCACATATGTCCCGCATCCAGACATCTCGCGTCCGGAAGGAAAATTACGCCAACTGACCAGGTGGCAATGCGTCTATAGCACCACATATGAACCTTCCCAATATCCCCTATATACATATACATATACATATAGACAACATGCAGAAGAGCTCAACGAAAGTCATGTATCTATCGGAGTGACGAAAGGTCGGTAACCTCCGATTGTATTATAGACTAACCATGGTCGCTTTGTCTCACCTTGAAGAAATAATTATTATAAGATGAGACTATCAATGAAGGATAATATTAAGAGAACGTAGAATAAGGTCACAATCTTGTAAGGCGCCAAATCGTATACATATGCACATAGGACTAATTTTCAAGACTCGTAGAATAATCGGAATGAGCTATGATTCAAAAATCAAGATAAGAGTCATGTTAAGAATCTTTTGAAAATTACCATGGATTATATCAAAATAAAACTTTTGAAATCATATACACGTATCTAAGCACGAGAAAATATCCTTTGGAAACTCAAGAAAATTGGCCATCCTAGTGGCTCTACGAATAGGACTTCCTTGAAATTGTATAAAATGACATATACTTGTTTCATAAAATCCATGCCAAAAGAAAGAGTAGCTCTATATACTTATGTCAAAACATGCCAAGAGAAAGAAGGGTAAACCTTACATACATGAAACAGTTCTTATCATAGCCATCATAGACATATTCTTATCCTCGACATTATCAATGTCGTTGTAAAACATATCCATCGTTATTGTCATAAAAGCTTGTAATACTGTAAACCTTTGTTTTGGGAAACTATATGTCACGCCCCGAGAGGGTACCCTAGGCGTGGCCGGCACTCAGAAACCATCTCTGGCTTCCGAGAGAACCACTTGGTCTCATTACTCATTTGTTCATCAGCGGAAGACTTAATAATACTAATGTGAGCTTGTCATAATCAAAGGAAAAATAGATAATTCTTAGAAGAAGTAGTTTCTAAGGAGAACTACTCCGATTACATCATCAAACTCTGTCTATGAAGCCTCTAATACTCTTAGATGGTGCCAATGACATGTCCATGGCTACCTCAAAAGAAACATCACACTCAACAATAATAAAAGGATAAGGAGTTCCTTCGAATACAAGAAGGACTCACCAAATAGCTGAAAAGAAATGATCTTCAACGATGCGCCTGTTGAGGATCTCTAACACCTGTATCTGCATCATAAAACGATGCAGGTCAAATGACGTCAGTACGTGGAATGTACGAGTATGTAAAATGGCAGGAAGGTAAGGACAGATATCAATAAACTCCTATCGAGAAAACTCAGCTCAAAACTCAACATTATCTCAACATCAATATGTAATGCAAGTTTAAAATATAAAAATAATAGTAATAAACAATGCTTACTCAGTTGGGAGTTTCTCTAACCGACAACCATCACTTATGAGCTAGCGATGATACAACGAAGCGATGTCGTTGCCACATCCATCCAATACCTTGCCAGGGTAAAAGACATCACCATCTTGGATCCATTCATCAAAGTCCTCTTTTTGGGACTTAAGAGGCATAGCCTCCATCCTACGCTGGCTACGTAGTTCTGGGGTTTGAGTAAATTAAACTCTTACCCAACTCGGTGTTCAATACTACTCCCAAAATATGTGCTCATATTAAACTCATCATCTAGTCTCATTGGACTTTAATTTAAATCATCAAACTCATCTCATTTCATGTTCATCAATCATTATACTTCCAAAAACATCATTTTCATCTCATCAAAACATCTTGCTCAAAATATCATTTTCTCAAATTCATTCAAATTCAACTCTTTTGCTCTTTCAAAACTCAATAAAATACATATATAGTATTAATTCATATAACTCTCTTTTTATCAATAAAAATAATAAAAAGCCAACATCTTTACTCAAAACATGTGTAAAAATATTCATGAATATCAAATCAATTAGGATTCATGGGAAAGTAGCCATGGACAATAATTCCAATAATATGAGAGATAACAATAATAATAATATTAATGCATAAATATATCTAACTCAATAGAAGAATAATTAATTCATTTAGAATTCAAGATTTGGATAAAACTCAACTATAACTCAATTATAATGAATTTAAATATTGGGCGCATGGACGAACTCAATCCGATGCTATGAAAGCCTTACATACCTTAAATCCGAAGGTTTACTCCGAATTGGAATACTCTTGGATCTCTAGCCTTTTCTTCTCGCCGGAGCATTTTGTGTACTACCCGGAGTATAAGAATAACCGGAGTAGTATTTTTATACTACTAAAACTAAAACTATATTTGAGAAGAAGTATATAGAGAGAAGAAATGCTTAAGAAAGCTTGATGAATAAAATGAGGAAATAAGGTGGGTATTTATAGGTGGAAAGAGGGACCTAACAATAAATAAAATAATTATAAAGAAAAATCTGAAAATTTAATGGAATATATTGATGTCATGGATGATGTTAAATGGAGGACAATTTATGTCATGCATGATGTCAAATGCATCTAGATGTTTCCATGGTAGGTAAGATGAGTTCTTTTTAACAGAATACTCGTTTTCGAAGCTGCGTTTGAATAAGATAAATTCCTTATTAGGATTTGGTGTCTTCATAAGAATTGTAGATATGGAAGTATAGTTTCATATCGTTCAAGAATCAACCAATTTGGAGCAACCTACAGTGAGATATGAATTTTCTTCTATCAACACTCAATTCCATCACAGCACTATATCTTGCAAAGATTAATTTATTTGACCTAATTATACTCCGAATTTGAAGTTATGTTCTCATGAAAGTTGTAGGTAAGGATGTTGTGATTACCCAGAAATTTGAATCACTTAATTTGGACCAACCTATGAAGAGTTATGCTCAAAATACAGAGGCTGTATTATTTTCATCGAGAATTGAAATACCGACATACAATATTTTAGGGGTTGTTACACTATAGACATTTTGGAAAATATTGGTGGGTTATAGAAAAAGTAGTCATTTCCTTGGGACCATTGACACCTACCTTTTGAAAACAAAGAAAATATGGAAGCACTTATGAAACCATAACATTGGAATCATGCCTTGAAAGAAAAGGGTAAGCCTTACATACCTTGTCCGCTTCCTTAGTCAATCCCACTTAAATCTTGGCCTTCCCAAAAATCTATAACAATGTTAACGAATGCAAACATTAACCGTAGATATCCA
Source organism: Solanum dulcamara (assembly GCF_947179165.1). Lineage (NCBI taxonomy): Eukaryota > Viridiplantae > Streptophyta > Magnoliopsida > Solanales > Solanaceae > Solanum > Solanum dulcamara. The sequence continues at coordinate 72,896,910 of NC_077237.1, forward strand.
AGATTCTCATCCTAAACTAACATTTTTTTCTATCGAAATTTCGGCAGCACTTCCCCTGTAAATACACCATCCCCGAGATTTCAACTTGGCCACAATATCAAAAACCATCCAAAAACAACAACCAACAACACATATACAATTAAATCACTTCAATATCCCACAATACAACTCCAAAAAACTAGCTCAAAATTTACGATACCAAAATAGAGTTTTTAACTTTTATTTCGTAAAATCTTTAACCATACCAAACGAGGGAGGGGGGGTTGTGTGGCTGCAACCAGAAGCAACCATACCCTTTTTAAAATCTTTAAAGCCCTGAAAAATGCAACCCAACCAGCTGCAACCCGCAGCACCACAACGACAACCACTATGCAACTTCGATTTAACTACTACGACTTTCATTTAGTTGTCTCTAACGTCAAGCATCCTCATACATTTTTTTCACTTCCAACATCATTTAATACATTTAACATAACCCATAACAACCTCATAAACTTCAATTGAAAGATAAAGCCTTACCTTGCTCAAAATTCACCAAAACTCGTCTAAACTTGCCTCAGAAGCTTTCGTAGTGCGGCTAAAATTTTGGGGCTGTTTGGTAACATTTTGGGCTGCTCCAAACCATAAATTTACATTACCAATACCTTCATAACATCTTGGTATACCCTAGATAATTAATTCACGGAATAAAATTGGAGACTTACCTCTTTTTTTCTCCCCCAAAATCGAGCTCTCTCTCTCTCTAGCTTCAAGCTTCTCTTCTCTTCTTCCTCTTGAATTTTCTAGAATTCTCTTGGGATAAGAATGACCCTAATGAGTCATAAGACACATATATATATATATATATATATATATATATATATATATATATCTTCCACCACTTATTCATATTTGAAAATAAGTCCCTCAGATATGAATATAGACACATGGCCCCTTCTCCATTTTTTCTAGAATCTTCTTTTAAAAAAAAATAAAGATGACTTAATTGTCTTGCCATGTACACTTTGGTTCATATATATTCATCACATGACCATAAAAGAGTGCACCCCTACATGAATGTTCTTGAACACTTTGGTCTTTCAAGAACTTTCTTGAACACTTTGTGAAATTTCCGTTTTACCCCTAGCCTTCCACAATATTACCATATGCTACTTTGCGAATTTTTCTTTTTGCCCTTTGCCTTTTTCAATATTTCCACACTATTAATGTTCATAAATAATATTCATAACCAACTTGTACATTAAAATAACTTTTGGAAGATGGTCATTTCCTTCACTTTACCATGGCTACTTTAAAATATCCAACTGTATAAAATACGGGATATAACATTAGAAATATTGAATCATCATGTGTGTCAACTTTTTTGTAACAAACTATCAAAAAGATAGTTTCACATGAACTGAAACTAGTGGAACATTATTTAATAGCAGAATACTCTATTCCATCTTTACATAACTAATTCAATGTTCATTATGAAAAGAAAGAAGATTAGGACAAGTTGATGATCAACGCAAAGATAATCAACATATAATATAATGATTTTTTTTCGACACAATATTTATGGATTTGATTGAGCTCTAGAAAGAATGTATTGGGGTGATGTTTTTGACGAGCACTTATCCAATTCCAAAAAAATATGAGTGGAGAATTGTTATCGAATTTGATTCAAAAATACCAAAATTCAATAAAATGGAACTAATATAAGGATTCATGTGTCAACTTCAATAAATTCTAAATTAAAAGTTTTCTAAAATTATATTTAGGGATTTTCTTAATTCCGTGAGACATACAACTACATGCATGCTACTAAGATAAAGTAGTATTTGATTATACTTTTGCAAAGGTGAGAAGAGAGCATTTTATTTGAAATTATAAAGATGAAGTTAGAAAACAAGTTATAAGCTATTTTTAAAATTTGGAATCCAACTTCAAGTTGAATTTGAAATTTTTATGACCATCAAACACTGATTTTGAAATAAAGTAAAAAAAAAAACTATTCTGAAAAAAATGAATAATTTTCATTGCCAAACATATAACGTGATAAATTTGAAAAAGAATTATACCTCACAAATACTATAATATATTTGAAGCCACAAATTTTAAAATCTGATTTATTTTAAATTATTATAATAATTCAAATTATACTATGTAACATAAATTAGAATACGAAATGGATGAGAATTAACGAAATATCATATGTGTCAATTTTGGTTATAATAGACTATCAAAAAGATAGTGTCAGTACTATTCCATCTTTGCATAACTAATTCAATGTTAATTATGAAATTAAGAAGATTAGAATAAGTTGATTGGAGAAGGGCCTAAAATACCCTTAAAGTATTGAAATTGGTACAAAAATATCCTTCGTTTACCTTTTGGCCACAAAAAATTTCTTGGGATTAACCTTTACGGCCCTGTTATACCCTTTCCAAAAGTCTTAATTAACATTTTCATTTAATACGTGGCGCTATGTGATTCGTTGAAAAATTGAATTAACTAGAACTAATCAACCCAACCTAAATCCGGATCACCCCTAAAAAAACATTCCACCCAATTAATCTAAATGGGGAAAAAACATAAAAATATTTTGATCTTGTAGCTCTTTGCACTGTCCATACATGCAGTTAAATGACTTGAAAAAAGAGCTAGAATTTGAGAGATCATCTAAAGCAGTTCTGATGGAAGAATTGATGAAGGATCAAATTGAGCCATCTTTGGCTGCAAATGATCAGAGGCCTACTATTCCTGTCAGTGATCAAACGGAGCTAACAACTATTGTTGATGCTATAGCAGCAGCCAATCAAAGAGAAGCAGAAGCTCATGAAACTGCAATTTCCTTGTCCAAGGAAAACGATGAATTGAGGATGAAGCTCAACGTCCTAATTGAGGACAATAACAAACTGATAGAACTGTACGAGTAAGCAGTAACAGAAAAGGGCAGTAAAGGTTAACTCATTTAGATTAATTGGGTTTTAGATAATTGGGTTAGATGTTTTTTTAAGGGTGGATCCGAATTAGGGTTGGGTTGATTAGATTTAGTTAATTAAATTTTTCAACGAATCACATAGCGCCACGTATTAAATGAAAATGCTAATTAGTGGACTAATTAGCACGTTTGTGAAAAGGATATAATAGGGCCGTAAAGGTTAACTCTAAAGGCATTTTGTGGCCAAAAGGTAAACAAAGGATATTTTTGTATCAATTTCAATACTTTAAAGGTATTTTAGATCCTTCTGCGTAAGTTGATTAATTATGCAAAGATAATCAACATATAATATAATGAACTTTTTCAATTACAGTTATGAATTTGAGTGAGGAACGCTAGAAAAAATGAATCATAAAGATCTTGAAGATTATTTATCCAAACTTTAAAAGAACATGAATGCAGAAATGGCACATAATCTAAAACAATATCGAAGTCAGAATAAATTAAAGGGAATATAATATAAGAATTTGCGTCAGCTTTGACAAATTTTGAATTTAGGGGATTGTCTTAATTTTGTAACATACCCAGTCATAATCAATCATGGTGCAGTGATGGGACTGTTCTATCTTTAATTAGAGGTATCGGATTCGAACCTTAGACATAGAAAAAATATTGTTGGAAACGCCACCTCCAAATGGACCTTATAATCTGCCATCCAAATTTAATCGAAATTTTAATATGGACTTCAAACACAAGATGGGATAAAAAAAATACCCAACCACATGCTACTAAGATTTTGACAAGAAGAGGAACAATTGACTGGCTAGCACATGGTAGGACACAACATGTTCCTCTTTTTAAAAATGTTTGCATTCTACTGCTTTCTAGATACGGTTTCATCGTATGTACCAAAGAATAACAATGTTTATAATATTTTATAATCGCGTCTAATTAAGTTAACATTTTAAAAATAAGATTATGTTCTGAAGTAACTAGTTTCAAGCATTTGTTCTTATTGCTAATTTATAACACATTTATCAAATCACAAAATGGTGTGGTGGAAAGATAAGCATTAGTTGTATATACCAAAAAAAGATCAAAAATACACTCGACCAATTTAAAGTAGCTTATATTTATTCTTCGTTTGATTTTGATATCAAAATTACCTTTCCATTTATTTTTTGGACTACAAATGCCCTCCAAATTTATTATTAATGCGCTCTCTATTTTAATTTATGTGACATATTATTAATGCGGTCTCTATTTTTATTTATATGACATATTTTGACTTAGCAAAAAAATTAAATATCGTCTTCTACCGTAGGCAACTTAACTTAGGGTTTCGTTATTTAGCAACTTGCAAACAATATTACTTTATTTGAATGATAAAAGTTCGTTTCACAAAATTTGAGATAATTTTTAAATTCGAACTTAATTTGTGATTTTCTTTTCCTAATACTACTCATTTGAACTCAAAAAAAATTAGTCGAACCTATAATTTTTAAAAAATTCTTGGATTGGCATTAAAAAAATATAGTAAATCCACTAGAAGAGAAGGGTATTTTTGACACAAGAGGGTAAAATTGAGCTATTTTTGATAGTTCGAGGACAATTTTACTTATGTTTTTACCACGCTGGACTATCATGTCAGTGATAAATGGTTTATATGGACATCCGTTAGTTTGGACTTTGGAGGACATTTGTGGTCCAAAAAATAGACAAGAAGGGTATTTTGATATCAAAAACAAATGGAGGGTAAATATGAGATATTTTGAATAGTTTGATGGTATTTTTGATCATTTTTTGTTGTTTTTATTAAGATTAAGACGTCTATAAATTTGAATACATTTTTGAATATTAATATGTGCATTAAAATTTATATGTTTGAATTTAAATACACATCTGATTATTAAGATGTATTAAAATCTGAATACTAAATAATTAACATATATTTGAATATATAAAATTTGTCTTTAATAAATATATAAAATTTAAATAAAACACTAAATTCATCTAATACTCTACAAATAAAATATTTTTAAGAAAATTATATTGGGTACGCTAAGGAAGGGGAGTCGCTTGCTTGTTTGGTGTGTTTGGAACCGGGTTGTTTAAAGCTACCCTTTCTTGAAGAAAGAGAACCTGGGCTCCAATACATAGTTCCTTGGTTAGACTGTCAGTGATAATGAGAAGAACCTTCTTCAGATAACTTGAAACTGTTGAGCCACATGCTTTCTATGGGAAACTTGAGACTATTTAGAATTTTGAATTTTTAGTTATCACACGCACAACTAGCCTTTTCGGAATAGGAATGCCCTCAGTTACCTATTGGAGAATCCTTACTAGTCTCATCGATTACTCAAAATTCAACTCAGACACAGGAAAGGAGTTTATTCATTTTGTATTTTTTTAATGAATTTTCAGGTAGGGCATCGAGAACCTGCGGGTTCGCCCCTTGTCTCCCGCTCCACTACATTATGCTCGAACAATTGAGCGGTCGCCGATGCAAAGCACATTAACCTAATTCAATGAAGGTGACTGCCAACACTGACTCAGACACACGTGGGCTGTTGAGTAGTGGGTATTATCCAAAGAGGAATTCTTCCAGTAGTATCGGCCATTTACCCCTCTATCATTGATTTATCAGAAGCCATCAAGCACAAAAGCAATTATAGTAACTGTAAGGATGTAATAAGTAGAAAGATGAATCTTTCAGTTGAGCTTTTCAGCGAGAAGCAATAAACTGACTTGAGAGGAAGCGAGTTAGCCTTCCGTGTGGCCAGGCATACTTGAATCTTTCTAAAAAAATCTCTTCGGCAAAACGCAATTCGTTGAGTTCAATTCAAGGTGCACCTTGCTGCAGTTGGTGATGGTGATGTATGGCAATAATAGTTATTAGTGTCAATTGGGGACTGTGATTGTGATTGTAATTCTGATAGCCAGTGATAATGGTGACTAACAATAGTAATTAACAATGATTATTGATTGTGTGGTAGTCGGTGGTGCAACAAAAAATTGTAGTGGACGATAGTGATAGCTAAGGGTTATGGCGAATGATAACAACAGTTGGTGATATATAGTAGTGATTGATGATGATAATTAGTTATTGGTAATGATTATAATGATGGTTAGCGGTGAAGATTGAAAATGATGACTAATAGTGATGATATTTGATCATGATGATTGGTTGATGATTGTTGTGGTTGGGATGATGATAGTTGATAATGGTTGGCGTTGGAAATGAAGTGGTGAAAGTGGATGAAGGAGTACTAATGAACTAACATCTTTATCGAAATCCTTGAATCTACATCTTTATGGTATTAAGACTTTATTAGGTCTCAATTATTTGTACTTAATGAATATCTTATTTTTACTCATTAATAATTTTTTTTTATTTGAGTCTTAATCATACAAATCTTAGCGAGTAAGTATGTTTATCTTTTTTATTTTATAATTATTTAATGAATCATAATACATCTGAATGATTAAGCTATAGAACAAATTTAAATTATTAGACCTTATTTATTTTCATTTAATGAAGGTATGAATGATTCAGACCTAAAACCATTAAATGCATTTGTATATATTAATATGTAATTACTTATTTAATTTAGTAGATCTTAATTATTAAGATTTTGAATAAAGTGTTAGACCTTATTTATTTACATTTAATGACGATCTAAATTTGAACGGTTCAGAACTTAAATCATATAGTGTATTTTACATTAAGATTAAGTACTTAATTATTTGGTTGAAATAGGTTTTAATCACTAAAAGTTTGAACAAAACTTAATATCATTAACATGTATGTATGCTTTTCCCATTCTCGGACCATTATCTAAACAACACGTGGAATATGCATGTAAAGCGATGGGACACACGTCTTTTTGAATGACAAAAGTTATTTCATTTGTTTTCCTGCCAAAGATTTTGAAATATTGCGCTCTTTAGTAATAGTTTGGCATTAGATTCGAAAAGTGGGAGGACTATCTGTATTGAAAAAAACTACCTTATACCCATGGCTTCTTACAAAGAAGACACTTGTCATAACGGTAAAGTTGGAGGAAGACTTGGTATAGAGGATTGAGACTGATATCTGTCAAGGATTCTTTTTTTAGTATCCGAATTGGTGACTGATCGGTTAATTTGATCTCATCTTATAATTGAACCAACCAAATGGTCATTTTTCGGGGAAAAAAGTGAAAACTCATGGCTCGAAGTTAGGAAGAAAGATAGGAGGATTCGTGGTCCAAAGACATAACAAAAGGACAAATACGTCAGATATATTCATACAAGATCCTGCAAATTATAGGAGACTATATAAGCTAGCATGCGTAGCAACTTTTTTGGGTGAAGCATTTTTATTGGACATAATATTTTTAGGGATCGAGTCGAGCATTCCTATTGGATGAAGTATTACCATTTTTGCCTAAAAATAAAAGTATTCACTTGCTTGTTAAGGAATGGATTTTCAATAATACTACACAATTAGAGCTTGTTTGAATTAACTTTTTAAGTTATTTTTAGCTTATGAAAATATTTGGCAAATTTAAAAATAATTTAAAATAAGTTAAAATTGACTTAAAATAAGGTTAAAATCAAAAGTAACACTCTCCCTATTTTTTATTGTTTAACTTATAAGTCATTTAAGTTTAACTTTTTATTTTTTTGACTTAAAAATTACTTTTTTTTTTCCAGTCAATCCTAACGGGCTCTAAGCTTTCTATTACTTTGCATTTGTTACTAAGTCTCAACTCTCGAGTAAAAAGGCATTTGCCGTCCCCGATTCCAGAACCGGCTTGTCTTTAGAATCAACTTGAAATTATTACTTGTCAAATAATTTTTAATTTAATTTTTCATTTTACTTGTCATTTCTGACAAATCAAGGAAGAATAATTTTTTTCTTCCTGTTATACTCTCAATTTATTAATATTGTGTTAATGTCTTGTAAATATATTTAAGACTCTATCAATTAAAAGAGATAAAATAGTAAGCTCACTATACCAATCATTGTTTTCTTAATAGGTTTGTCAAGTCAAAATTTGACAAGTAAAAAGAGATGAAGGGATTAACATCTAAGCTCTATTGCTTCCTTTAATTATTTTACCACATTATCTATCTTACTAAGCTCATTTATTAATTTATTTATCGGCTAAAAAATTAACCAATGAGTTAAATCGATCTGCGTGTTTTTGACCTCATAACAAATTTAACTTGTAACATTTTTCCGAGAAACAGAATCCTTATGTCAAATCTCTTTCCCTTTCTTTCAATGTTCTTAATTTCCATATCAAAGTGTTGAAAATTGCAAAGTCATTAGATACTCTACCACCACTAGTCATCGAAACGGATAGCAAGGGTATTAACTGTATTAATATGCTAACCAATAATTCGATTATTATCTAAAGATGGGAATATAACCCTCCAGGAAGTCATCAATGAACAACTTAGCAAAGAAAATAATTAAAGATGCATGCAACTTGAATTAATGTTTTTGAGAGCTTAATTAAATAAATAGTAATTATTCTACATTTGACAATAACTATATATATGGGAACGTTTACATAAAATGTATTCGTACTATCACTATTTATTTTTTGAACTGTTGAAAATTGAGATACATGAGTACAGTCTGCCAAAATCTAATCAAGGTATCAGCATTATTACATAGATAATGTTGGACAGATAAGTAAGATCATCCTAGCAATAAATTCCAGGAAAGAATTGGACAAAAACAAAATTATTACAAGCAATTATTTGTTACAATTTTAGTTGGATATTTTTGGCACCTCCTTCAAAGGTCAAAAGTGAGACGTGAAATGGGAGCCCCCAAAGACATATATATCATTATACACGGGGCTAGGAGGAATTGGTGGAGGGTTTTAGGAACGACAATAGTGACAGGAAATAAAGGGAATTTTCTATCGCAAATGAGTGAGAAATTTGTACTTTAAAATGTGATTTTTAAAATATATTTTTTACTGAATCAGTTCACTGAAAAATGCACGGTGAAATGCAGATTTTTACTGAAATAGTGAAAAACTTTCTAATTTTTTCGTCTGAAAATATTACGATTTTTTAACCATTGATTCAATTAAAATATCTGTAGGAATAACATGGACATTTTCCTGTGCGTGAGAAAATAAAGATGAGTTAGTAGCGTTTATTGCAGGGTTTGCGCATTGCAAAGATGCAAAAAGCTATTTTTGTTAGAAATATTTTGATTTATAATAGTAATTATCTAGCTAGCTGCTTGACTCCAAAGCCTTTAACTTATTAGATCCAGCGTGATCCTGAATTTTGTTATGACACATAATATATATGATAAGTCTTTTATCACCATTAGAAGAAGGAAACTTTATTTGGTTAGTTCGTGACATGTATCAGATTTTTGATTAATAATTAGTACTTCATATATTATAGTTTCATAATTTCTTAACAAATGGGTAGACTTTTATTACGTAAAGGATTATTCTTTGTTCATGTATTTTGGTTGTTCTAAGCTCTCCAGAAAATTCTAAGCTAAATATCTCGTCAGTCTTCTCAATAGCGGTTACTCATTTGAGGAGAGATTAAGTGAAATTTAATCGAGTAATTAATATTATTAAGAAATTTTCTTAATAGGTCCGTCAAAATCTTAAATGATATTTAACATTGATCAGATATATATTACTCCGTCACTAATAAGAATGAAGTTCAATTTTAATTTTACGTTTATTTCCGTGATTTTTTGTCACGACTCTGATTCGTCGTGAGTTGCACCACACTAACCCTCCGGTGGGAGTATTAATACTAACCCAGCTTGAACACGTGAATAATAAAAAAAGCATTTAGTAAGTGGAAACAATTTAAATATAGTTTAAAATCGAGTTTCCATAAACAAAGGTAAGATTTTCAAAAACATGCGGAAATCAACAACCTAAAATCTGAAAGTCATTGTACCAAAACTCTATTTAAAAGTCTAGAATAAGGGGATGTGATCCCGAAAGCAATAAATATAAAATAAGTATCTAGAAGTCTGAATCCGAAATGAAGGGACTAAGAACTAAGAAAAATTCACAGCGGCCTGAAGGAAGTTGTAACAACCCCTAAAGTGTTGTATGTCGGTATTTCAATTCTCGATGAAAATAATACAGCCTCTGTATTTTGGGCATACATTTTCATAGGTAGGTCCAAATTAGGTGATTCAAATTTTTGAGTAACCACAACATCATTACCTACAACTTTCAGGAAGAACATATCTTAAGGTTCGGAGTATAAGTAGATCAAATAAATTAATCTTTGCAAAATATAGTGCTGTGACGGAATTGAGTGTTTATAGAAGAAAATTCATATCTCACTTTAGGTTGCTCCAAATTGATTGATTCTTGAACGATATGAAACTAGATTTCCATATCTACAATTCTTATGAGACACCAAATCCTAATAAGGAATTTATCTTATTCAAACGCAGCTCTGAAAAAGAGTATTTTGTTAAAAAGAACTCATCTTACCTACCATGGAAAGATCTAGATACATTTGACATCACCCATGACATAAATTGTCCTCCATTTAACATCATCCATGACATCAATATATACCATTAAATTTTCAGATTTTTCTTTATAATTATTTTATTTATTGTTAGATCCCTCTTTCCCACCTATAAATACCACCTTATTTCCTCATTTTATTCATCAAGCTTTCATAAGCAACTCTTCTTTCTATATACTTCTTCTCAAATATAGTCTTAGTTTTAGTAGTATAAAAATACTACTCTGGTGATTTTTATACTCCGGGTAGTACACAAAACGCTCTGGCAAGAAGAAAAGGCTAGGGGTCCAAAAGTGTTCCAATTCGGAGTAAAGCTTCGGATTTAAGGTATGTAAGGCTTTCATAGAATTGGATTGAGTTCGTCCATGCGCCCAATATTTAAATTCATTATAATTGAGTTATAGTTGAGTTTTATCCAAATCTTGAATTCTAAATAAATTTATTCTTCTTCTATTGAGTTTGATATATTTATGCATTAATATTATTATTATTGTTATCTCTCATATTATTGGAATTATTGTTCATGGCTACTTTCTCATGAATCCTAATTGATTTGATATTCATGAATATTTTTACACATGTTTTGAGTAAAGATGTTGGCTTTTTATTATTTTCATTGATAAAAAGAAAGTTATATGAATTAATACTATATATGTATTTTATTGAGTTTTGAAAGAGCAAAAGAGTTGAGTTTGAATAAATTTGAGCAAATGATATTTTGAGCAAGATGTTTTGATGAGATGTAAATGATGTTTTTGGAAGTATAATGATTGATGAACATGAAATGAGATGAGTTTGATGATTTAAATTAAAGTCCAATGAGACTACATGATGAGTTTAATATGAGTACATATTTTGGGAGTAGTATTGAGCACCGAGTTGGGTAAGAATTTAATTAACTCAAACCCCAGAACTACGTAGCCAGCGTAGGATGGAGGCTATGCCTCTTAAGTCCCAAAAAGAGGACTTTGATGAGTGGATCCAAGATGGTGATGTCCTTTAACCTGGCAAGGTATTATATGGATGTGGCAACGACATCGCTTCGTTGTATCATCGCTAGCTCATAAGTGATGGTTGTCGGTTAGAGAAACTCCCAACTGAGTAAGCATCGCTTATTACTATTATTTTTATTATTATATTTTAAACTTGCATTACATATTGATGTTGAGATGATGTTGAGTTTTGAGCTGAGTTTTCTTGAGAGGAGTTTATTGATATTTGTCCTTACCTTCCTGCCATTTTACATACTCGTACATTCCATGTACTGACGTCATTCGACCTGCATCGTTTTATGATGCAGATACAGGTGTTAGAGATCCTCAATAGGCGTTTCGTTGAAGATCATTATTTTTCAGCTATTTGGTGAGTCCTTCTTGTATTCGGAGGAATTCTTTATCCTTTAATTATTGTTGAGTATTATGTTTCTTTTAAGGTAGCCATGAACATGTCATTGGCACCATCTAAAAGTATTAGAGGCTTCATAGACAAAGTTTGATGATGTAATCGGAGTAGTTCTCCTTAGAAACTTCTTCTTCTAAGAATTATCTATTTTTCCTTTGATTATGACAAGCCCACATTAGTATTCTTAAGTCTTCCGCTGATGAATAATAAGAAATGAGACCAAGTGGTTCTCTTGGAAGCCAGAAATGGTTTCTGAGTGCCGACCACGCCTAGGTTACCCTCTCGGGGCGTGACAAACTTGGTATCAGAGCACAGAGTTCAAGAGTCCTAGGGTGTCTATGAAGCCGTGTCTAGTAGAGTCTTGCTTATAGGTGCGTCTTGCATCACACTTATAATCAGGAAGCTATAGGACATTAGGAATTATTTCACTTCTTTCATAGTCTGAGTTCGTGCGATAGAGTTTAACTCTATAAAAGTTTCCTTTCTAATTCGTGCGTTTACACATTTCAGACATGCCTCCTAAATGTTCAGCTAGTCAGAGGAATGCTGCCAGCACTGAGGTTCCACAGTCAGTGATGCCTCCACAGAGAACTAGGGGCGACCTGCAAGGTCTACTGAGGTACCCCAAGTACCTACTGTTCAAACCACTCCTACTTTTGAGAAAGATTTTCGAGGAGCGATTGCTATGCTCACCAATTGGTGGCTGCTCGAAATAGTAGCCAAAGTTCACCAACTCCTAGCTCTAGTTATCAAGAGCCGTCTGCTGCCACGAGAATCAGAGATTTTCTGAGAATGAATCCGCCGGTCTTCATGGGTTCCAACGTTGATGAAGACCCCTAAAATTTCATTGATGAGATGTGGAAGATACTAAAAGCGATGCATGCTACAGAGATCGAGGGGGTTGAGTTGGTGTCTTATCAACTCAAGGATGTGGTAAATGTCTGGTATAACCAGTGAGAAGAAAGTAGAGGTGAGGATGCAGAGCCTGCTCTTTGGGATGAGTTTGAAAGAGCATTTCTTGATAACTTCTTTCCCTAAGAGCTACGTGGAGCAAAAATTGAGGAGTTTGTGAACCTTAAGTAAGAGAGTATGACTGTGAAAGAGTATAGTTTGAAGTTTATTCAATTGTCCAAATATGCCCCAGAAATGATTCCTCATATGAGGTCTAAGATGAGGAAGTTTGTCTCTGGCCTAGGCAAACATGTAAAGAAAGAATGTAAGGCAATGCTAATGATTTCTGACATGGATTTTTCTAGATTAATGGTGTATGCTCAGCAGGTTAAGGATGACAAGAAAAAGGACTGAGAGGAACACCTAAGCAAGAAGGCTAAGTCTGCTGGGCATGAGAATGAGTAGAAGCAAGGGAAGGGTAACAAGTATTTCTTTCAGAAAAGGTCTTCCAATTATGCACCTTCCCCAACAAATGCTTTTACACCTAATACCAGGTACAATCAGATATCGTTAAGTCACCAAAACTTTCGATCTTAGGCTTCTCAGTCCCAATTACATGTGGCTCAAGGTTCTAAAGGGAAACCACTATGTGCTAGATGTGGGAGGCTCCATTTGGGAGAGTGTCGTATGGGCACCAATGCTTTCTACGGATGTGGAAAGACAAGTCACTTCCAGAATGAGTGTCCTTCAAAGAGACAGGGAGATGGAAGTAGTAGAGCTCAGTTTTTTTCTACAGCTCCACAAAATAGAGGTAATCATAGAGGTGCAGTGTCACGCTCCGGGAGGGTACCCTAGACGTAACCGGCACCCGAAGGCTATTTCTGACCTCCGAGCGAACCACTTGGTACAGTCACTCATTCATTCAAGCACATTCTCTTAGCGGAAACTCAATTAAGGAAATACTTCACATAACATAAGGGCCGAAGGCCAAACATTTCAATCCAACAAGAGTAGTAAATTAAGACTCATCAAAATAACAGTTCAGTCTCCCACACTTCATTCTATGAAGCCTCTATTCAAGTCAAAAAGGTGCCAATGACAAGTCCATGGCTACCGACAATCTAGATAAAGAAAAGACAATCAAAAGCTGTACAAGAAGGCCCAATATCCTCCGGGAACTAGGAGGACTCACCGACTGACTGGGAGCGTAGTGGATCTTCAATGGAGCGCCGATTGATGATCTCTTGTATGTGTCTCTGCATCATGAAACGATGCAGGCCAAAATGCGTCAGTACATGGAATGTACGAGTATGTAAAATGGCCGAATACAATGAACATCAAGAAAGAATCAATCAACTCGGGATCTCAACTCAAAAAGGATGACAACTCAATCAAATGTCCTAAGTCTAATTACGGATATGATCTAGACGGGACCAATCATATACAAATCAACTCAATCCAACTCAGAGTACTATCAACACCTATTTGAGAGTTTCTCTTAACCGACAATCATCACTTATGAGCCAGTGAAAGTACAACAAACCGACGTTATTGCCACGTCCGCTCATACTTGCCAGGGCATGAACGAGTCAACAAATCATGGATCCAATCCAACTAGGTCCTATAATGTCAGGACAACTCTCTCGGGGAAGCATCCAACTTTAACGGTTCTATCCCTCCTACGTTTGGCGATGCAGTTATTGGGTTCGAGTATGGACTATACTCTTGCCCAATTCGGTGCTCGATACTTCTCCCAAGACTCAATGCTCATAAAACTCCATCCAATCAATTCAATCAAATCACATCGACAAGTCTGATTACAACCTTGTCAACTCATCAACTCTATCACAATCAAATCTCAATCTCAATGCTCAATCTCAATCATATCTTCAAGGAAGTGTTAAAATGCATATATGTACATCATCTAGATATAAAATCAATCATTACCTCCATCCATTTGAGAAAAATCTTTATGACTCATCACATCTTCAAGACTTCAAATCGACATTTTTATAATAGGCAACATGTTTAAGAAGATAGTATTCTTTATCAAATCTACATAATTAATAAGACCAACAAAACATATTTATCAACTCATTTCTTCATCATCTCATACTCATATAAGGGCTCATTTTAGGAACCTCTTAGCTCAATAGCATTAACACATAAATAATTAAATAAGATGGGAACAATATTCATTCAAACATGTACCATACCAAGAAACTCCATTTTCATGGATATCTAACCTCAAAACAAGAATAGGGCACATGGGTGGAATCAACCCATGTTTTGGATAGGCTTACATACCTTAGTGAAGACTTGGAGAAAACCTTGAGGTTGGGTCTTCAATGGAGGACTCTAATCTTGAAGCTTCTTGGACTCCTTTTTGATTAGAAGTGGAGAAGAAGAGTAGAGAGAGAAACTAGGGCTTTTAGAGAGAGGGAGGGGCTGAAGAAAAATGATCCCAAAATACACAAGGGATTGTGTATATATAAATTTGGAAAATTTCCCAAATTGCCCTTTCTCCAAATTCTGAAAATTAGGCAAAAACGCCCTTGGCGCGATAGTGGCGTGTCGCGCCCTTACAGCGTCAAGGCCAATTACGCCTAAAATCTGCACAACTTTTAGTGGCGGGTCGCGCCAGGGACGAAACTATTGAGGCATGTTTCTGGCGCGATAGTGGCGCGTCGCGCCCTTACAGCGCCAAGCCTATTGTCCTAAATTCTGGGAATTTGGCCTGAAAAACCCTACACACTTTTAGTGGCGCATCGCGCCAGGGACCAAACTACTGAGTCATGTTTCTGGTGCGATAGTGGCGCGTCGCGCCCTTACAGCGCCAAGGCCATTTCTCCAGTAGTTGTAACCCAGGCCAAAATGAAATCCCTGTCGTGCTAGTTCGTCTTCAGATCGTCATATCTTTTGACTCCGAACTCCAAAATTTACGTTCTTGGTGGCGTTGGAAAGAAGAATCGACGACCTTTAATTTAATAGGTCGTGGTCCACCCGGATTGACGTTTTTCGAAAGATAGGGTTGTTAAAAGTCGACCCTTACATAAACTCGTCCTAAACTTAGCCACGACGGATATTTTGGACCTAGATCGGTCCTAGAGGCCCTCAATGACCCCACATCACCTCCAACGCTCTTAAATGTACCGGGGACTCATATCAACTCAAGCACATACTTCAAAATAAATATGATGGGCCCCCACACGTATGCAAAGAAGGCCCGAATCTTAGGAAATTTTTTTGAGGGGTGTTACATGCAGCTTCAAGTGCAGGTGGGGGAACCAACCGTCTGTATGCTATGGGTAGTCGCCAAGACCAAGAGAATGCACCCGATGTTGTTACTGGTATGCTCCGAGTCCTTTTTTTTGATGTGTATACATTACTTAATCCGGGTGCTATGTTATCTTTTGTGACTCCTTACTTGGCTAGTAAATTTGAGATCCTTCCTGAGTGTCTTCTTGAGCCTTTCAGCGTGTCTACTCCTGTTGGTGAGTCTATCTTAGCTGAGAGGGTCTATAGAAATTATACTGTGTCAATATATCATAGGGATACCATGGCTAACTTAGTTGAGTTGGACATGGTTGATTTTGATGTGATTCTTGGCATGGACTGACTTTATTCTTGTTATGCTTCAGTTGATTGTAGGACCCGAATTGTCAAGTTTCAATTTCCAAATGAGCCTATCTTAGAGTGAAAGGGGAATTCTGTAGTGCCTAGGGGTAAATTTATTTCCTACCTTAAGGCCAGAAAATTAATCTCTAAGGGATGTATATATCATATAGTCCGAGTCAAAAATATTAATGATCAGACTCCATCTCTTGAGTCAGTTCTCATTATGAATGAGTTTCCTGAAGTTTTTCCTGAGGATCTACCCGAAATTCCTCTTGATAGAGAGATAGACTTTGGTATTGATGTTCTTCCTGATACACAACCTATCTCCATTCCTCCTTATAGGATGGCTCCTGCTGAGTTGAAAGAGTTGAAAGAACAACTTAAAGACCTCCTAGATAAGGGGTTTATTAGGCCAAGTGTCTCACCTTGGGGCGCTCCTGTCTTATTCGTGCGAAAGAAAGATGGGTCCCTTAGAATGTGTATTGATTATCGACAACTAAACAAGGTCACCATAAAGAAAACGTATCCTCTCCCCAGAATAGATGATTTATTTGACCAACTTCAGAGTGCCACATGCTTCTCTAAGATAGACCTCAGATCAGGCTATCACCAGTTGAAAGTGAGAGAATATTACATCCTAAAGACGGCTTTTCGAACCCGCTATGGTCATTTTGAGTTTCTTGTTATGTCATTTGGATTGACAAATGCTCCAGCAGCTTTTATGGACCTCATGAATTGGGTATTCAAGCCATACCTAGATACGTTTGTAATTGTCTTTATCGATGATATTTTGGTCTACTCTAGAATTAAGAGTGAGCATGCTAATAACCTTAGGATTGCCCTTCAAACTCTTAAGAAGGAGAAGTTGTATGCTAAGTTTTCGAAGTGTGAGTTTTGGCTTGAGTCTGTAGCATTCCTAGACCATATTATATCTGGTGATAGAATCCAAGTTGATACTCAAAAGATTGAGGTAGTTAAGAACTGGCCCCGACCCACCTCTCCAACTGATATAAGGAATTTCTTAGGTTTGGCTGGTTACTACAGGAGGTTTGTTGAGTGATTTTCATCTATATCCTCACCATTGACTAAGCTGACTCAGAAGAAGGCTAAATTTCAATGATCTGATGCTTGTGAGAAAAGTTTTCAAGAGTTAAAAGCTAGATTAACTACTGCTCCAGTACTATCCCTACCCGTAGGAACAGATGGTTTTGTAATCTATTATGATGATTCAAGAGTTGGGTTGGGATGTGTATTGATGCAGAAAGGTAAGGTCATTGCCTATGCCTCCAGGCAGCTTAAGACTCATGAGAGGAACTATCCCACTCATGACCTTGAGTTGGCAGCTGTGGTATTTGCTCTTAAGATCTGGCGTCACTATCTTTATAGTGTACATGTGGATGTGTTCACAGACCGTAAGAGCTTACAGTATGTATTCAGCCAGAAAGAGCTGAATTTGAGCCAGAGGAGATGGCTAGAGTTTCTCAAGGATTATGACATGAGCATTCTCTACCACCCAGGTAAAGCAAATGTAGTTGCTGATGCTCTTAGCAGGTTATTTATAGGGAGCATAACCCATGTGGAAGAGGAAAAGAAGGAGTTGGCAAAGGAAGTGCATAGACTTGCGCATTTGGTAGTTCAACTTATTGACTCTAGTGAAGGTGGTACAATAGTACGAAATAGAGCTGAATCATCTCTAGTTGCAGAGGTGAAAAAAAAGCAAGATCAGGATCTCATTCTTCTACAACTGAAGGATGAGGTTCACAAGCAGAAGGTAATGGCTTTTACCAAAGGGGGAGATGGAGTGTTGAGATATCAAGAAAGATTATGTGTTCCAAGTGTTGATGGTATTAGGGAGAAAATCATGAAAGAAGCCCATAATTCTAAGTATTCCATCCATCCAAGTTTAACAAAGATGTATCATGACTTGAGAGAAGTATACTGGTGGAGTGGAATGAAGAGAGATATAGCAGAGTTTGTGTCCACGTGCCCGAATTGCCAACAAGTTAAAGTTGAGCACCAAAGGCCTTGTGGAGTGGCTCAGAATATAGAGATCCCGGAATGGAAGTAGGAAATGATCAATATGGACTTCATTACCAGTTTACCATGAACCCACAAACAACATGACTCTATTTGGGTAATTGTGAATAGGATGACCAAATCGGCCTATTTTTTGCCGGTTAAGACTACGAACACTGTAGAGGATTATGCCAAACTGTATCTTAGAGAGATTGTTAGACTGCATGAAGTTCCTTTTTCTATCATCTCTGATAGGGGAGCTCAATTTACTGCTCAGTTTTGGAAGTCATTTCAGAAGGGCTTGGGTTCTAGAGTGAACCTTAGTACTGCTTTTCATTCGCAAACAGATGGCCAGGCAGAGCGTATGATACAGACTTTGGAGGATATGTTAAGAGCTTGTGTCATTGACTTCAAAGGTAATTGGGATGATCATTTACCTCTTATTGAGTTTGCATACAATAATAGTTTCCATTCGAGTATTCACATGGCTCCTTATGAAGCTCTGTATGGGAGGAGATGTAGATCACCAATTGGTTGGTTCAAAGTTGGTGAAGCTGAGTTGATTGGACCAGACTTGGTTCACCAAGCTATGGAGAAGGTGAAAACCATACAAGAGAGGTTGAGAACTGCTCAAAGTCGCCAGAAATCCTACACTGATGTTAGGAGAAGAGATTTGGAGTTCAAAGTGTACGATTGTGAATACTTGAAAGTTTCACCCATGAAGGGTGTGATGAGATTTGGAAAGAAAGGGAAGCTTAGTCCCCGCTACATTAGTCCTTATCAGATTATGAGGAGGATAGGTAACGTAGCCTATGAATTAGAGTTGCCCCCAGAATTAGCTGCTATTCATCCCGTGTTTCACATCTCTATGCTTAAGAAGTGTTTGGGAGATCCTTCACTTGTTGTCCTAGCTGAGAGCATTGGGGTGAAAGAGAGTTTGAGTTATGAAGAGATTCCAGTTCAAATTCTTGATCGTCAGGTTCGTAAATTAAGAACTAAGAAACTGGCATCTGTCAAAGTCCTACGGTGAAATCAATTTGTTGAAAAGGCTACATACGAAGCTGAAGAAGATATGAAGGCTAACTATCCTCATCTATTTGTGCCTTCTGATGACGATATTCAAGGTAATATTCCTTACTTCTACCTTTGAGTCAATGTTTATTCTTGAGTTTGAGTCATTGACCATTTGAGTATCAGAGTTTTTGAGAAATTGATATATTGATGATATTCATGTCTCCTATTTTCATCTTCATTCGAGGACGAATGATCCCAAGGGGGAGATATTGTAACAACCCCTAAAGTGTTGTATGTCGGTATTTCAATTCTCGATGAAAATAATACAGCCTCTGTATTTTGGGCATACCTTTTCATAGGGTAGTCCAAATTAGGTAATTCAAATTTCTAAGTAACCACAACATCATTACCTACAACTTTCAGGAAGAACATATCTTAAGATTCGGAGTATAAGTAGATCAAATAAATTAATATTTGCAAGATATAGAGCTGTGACGGAATTGAGTGTTTATAAAAGAAAATTCATATCTCACTTTAGGTTGCTCCAAATTGATTGATTCTTGAACAATGTGAAACTAGATTTCCATATCTACAATTCTTATGAGACACCAAATCCTAATAAGGAATTTATGTTATTCAAACGCAGCTCTGAAAAAGAGTATTCTGTTAAAAAGAACTCATCTTACCTACCATAGAAAGATTTAGATACATTTGACATCACTCATGACATAAATTGTCCTCCATTTAACATCATCCATGACATCAATATATTCTATTAAATTTTCAGATTTTTCTTTATAATTATTTTATTTATTGTTAGATCCCTCTTTCCCACCTATAAATATCCACCTTATTTCCTTATTTTATTCATCAAGCTTTCTTAAGCAACTCTTTTCTCTATATACTTCTTCTCAAATATAGTCTTAGTTTTAGAAGTATAAAAATACTACTCCAGTTATTCTTATACTCCGGATAGTACACAAAATGCTCCGGCAAGAAGAAAAGGCTAGGGGTCCAAAAGTGTTCCAATTCGGAGTAAAGCTTCGGATTTAAGGTATGTAAGGCTTTCATAGAATTGGATTGAGTTCGTCCATGCGCCCAATATTTAAATTCATTATAATTGAGTTATAGTTGAGTTTTATCCAAATCTTGAATTCTAAATAAATTAATTCTTCTTCTATTGAGTTTGATATATTTATGCATTAATATTATTATTATTGTTATCTCTCATATTATTGAAATTATTGTTCATGGCTACTTTCCCATGAATCCTAATTGATTTGATATTCATGAATATTTTTACACATGTTTTGAGTAAAGATGTTGGCTTTTTATTATTTTCATTGATAAAAAGAAAGTTATATGAATTAATACTATATATGTATTTTATTGAGTTTTGAAAGAGCAAAAGAGTTGAGTTTGAATAAATTTGAGCAAATGATATTTTGAGCAAGATGTTTTGATGAGATGTAAATGATGTTTTTGGAAGTATAATGATTGATGAACATGAAATGAGATGAGTTTGATGATTTAAATTAAAGTCCAATGAGACTACATGATGAGTTTAATATGAGTACATATTTTGGGAGTAGTATTGAGCACCGAGTTGGGTAAGAATTTAATTAACTCAAACCCCAGAACTACGTAGCCAGCGTAGGATGGAGGCTATGCCTCTTAAGTCCCAAAAAGAGGACTTTGATGAGTGGATCCAAGATGGTGATGTCCTTTAACCTGGCAAGGTATTATATGGATGTGGCAACGACATCGCTTCGTTGTATCATCGCTAGATCATAAGTGATGGTTGTCGGTTAGAGAAACTCCCAACTAAGTAAGCATCACTTATTACTATTATTTTTTTATATTGAGATGATATTGAGTTTTGACCTAAGTTTTCTTGAGAGGAGTTTATTGATATCTGTCCTTACCTTCCTGCCATTTTACATACTCGTACATTCCACGTACTAACGTCATTCGACCTGCATCATTTTATGATGCAGATACAGGTGTTAGAGATCCTCAACAGGCATTTCATTGAAGATCATTATTTTTCAGCTATTTGGTGAGTCCTTCTTGTATTCAGAGGAACTCTTTATCCTTTAATTATTGTTGAGTATTATGTTTCTTTTAAGGTAGCCATGAACATGTCATTGGCACCATCTAAGAGTATTAGAGGCTTCATAGGCAGAGTTTGATGATGTAATCGGAGTAGTTCTCCTTAGAAACTACTTCTTCTAAGAATTATCTATTTTTCCTTTGATTATGACAAGCCCACATTAGTATTCTTAAGTCTTCCGCTAATGAATAAATAAGAAATGAGATCAAGTGGTTCTCTCGGAAGCCAGAAATGGTTTCTGAGTGCCGGCCACGCCTAATGTACCCTCTCGGGGCGTGACAGAAGTGACTCACTCTTGAATTCGATTGATCACGAATCTCCTAATTGAGGTCCCTCAACAGTCACCTGAATATGCCCCGTACTCAACAAAGAAGGAGCAAGTGCAGCATCAGTACACAACCGCAGTGTACTGGTGTACTGGTAGGATCACACGACCATTTCCAGTAAATGATCTATGAACAAGAAACCACAACTTAGTAAAACAGATAATACACAATCACATCATAGTTGATATAACACCAGACTCCTAGTCCTTGCATTTGAATCATTATACAAATGAACATAATCAATCACAATGCAACATCCAAGCAATGGCTCTATCATGCAACCCTACCCAAACTGTTAGTGTACCGGCTTTATACCCATTCCAATAGTCAGTATACCAGTGTAGTACCCATTCTAAATGTACCGGCGTGGTACCCGATCTAAATAAACCAGCGTGGTATCCGATCCAAATGTATCAGTGTGGTGTCCAATCCAACATGAAGTCACATATCACAATCACAATGAATAACACACACACTTGTACAACCAAGTAATACATTTATTGCATGCAAATTGATCACAAAATATCATTTTAACTCATGTTTTTTCCTTTGAACTAGTCATATATATATCATGCATGCAATACTAATGAAGTAATTAACATGCACATATAACATAAATAGGAAAAACACAACCATCACCTACCTCGAAACAAGCCTTGAAAACTCTAAAGAACTGGAGCTTTCTTCTTTTCCAATACATTGGCTCGTTCTTGGTCTAAAACAAACAAGGAATACAAATAATTAATGAACAATGACCTAGCATACCCGAATTATATCAAAATCTTATCCCTAGGCCAATTTCATGATCATCTCGCTCAACTAGAGATTTTTCCATCATTAATTTCTAGCCAAAACCTTTCACTAAGAGGATTCTCATAGATTCAAAGGTATAAGAATCGAATTACAAGTTAGAGAAATGATTAACGTACCTTTACCGAAGGATTTGATAGAAAAATGAAAAGAAACAACCCTAAATTTCCACTAGCTCTCCAAAAATGAAGTTATAAAAATAATAACATTTTTTGTACTTTTTTTCTGATAAAACCCGTGACTAGTCCGTTATTGCGGCTTCCATCCTGTTATAGAGGCTCCATCATAGCGGGATTTAGCCTGATATTATGGCTTGCACGGAGAAAGAGCAATAGACTGCTAGCCTCGCCTTTTCCATTTGCACTACTCTTATGCTCCCTCTTTAATTTCTCCTTGAGTTCTAGATTTTCAGCTTCTAAAACTACCATTTGTTCCTCCATTTCAGAAATTTGAGCAACTAAAATAATTTTTTTATCTTGAAAAAAATTTAGGTTGTTGTTCAAAAAGTTCTTTTTCAGTGGTCAATTCACTGATTGAGTCAATCAACACAACAACTAGACCTCTCAATTTTTAGTGGAGTAAGCATTTAGATGTGTTTAAAATCAAAAAGTGTTACCTCTTTATCAGCATCAACATCTTCAGACTTGGACATGAAGGAAAATATAATGTCAAAGACATTTTCGTCATCTTTTAAAGCAAGCATAGAAGCATCTTATGTATGTTCAGATCCTTCTGAATCCCTTGAAGAATTTTTCCAAACAGCAAGAGCCTTTTTTATTACATGATCAGCAACTGTTTTTCTTCTTGACTTATCTGAAACCTGGTCCTTTCGCTTGTCTTTGTCACCTCTAGATTTGATATAGTTTTTGTACTCTAACTTGTAGATAAGGAAATCTCTGATGAAATGCCCTAATTTGCCACACTTGTGACATAAGTTAGTAGCATTAGTTGACTTACTTGAGTTTCCCTTCTTTATAAATCCACCCTATTTTCTCACAATTTTTTGAAATCTGCGAGTTAAGTAAGCCATCTTATCATCTTCTTCACATATATCAATTTGAGATACTTTAAGAGCCAGAAGTTTTTCTTTATTTGCTTTCTTCTTTGAGTCATCATATTGCTTGTTTAGCTCATGGGTTTGAATATTCCCAATCAGCTCATCCATTGTAAGGTCTTCAGGTCCCTTGCTTCACTAATGGCATCTACTTTACTCTCCCAAGACTTGGAAAGTATTCTAAATATCTTTCTAAACTGCTTGCTTGGATAAATGGGTTCTCCCAAGAAACAAATCTCATTTGTGATGGAGTTAAGCCTCTTATACATTTCTTGAATGGTTTAAGCCTCATTCATAGAGAATTTTTCATATTGAGTGGTAAGCATGCCCACTTTAGACTCTTCAACTTGAGTAGTTCTTTCATGAGTTGTTCTTAAGCAATCCCAAATCTCGTTGGTAGTCCCACAAGCTGAGATTCTGTTGTACTCATCTGCTCCTATACCACAGACCAGTAACTTCTTTGTCCTATAGTTCTTTTCGACCTTCTTCCTATCAACTTTATTTTATTCCCTGTGAAATTTAGGAACAAGTCGAGTTACTTCTCCTTTTTTTACCTCATTTATAGGAACATAAGGACCATCTTGAACAATGTCCCATGGTTCACTGTCTTCAGTTATAATATAACCATACATTTGAGTCTTCCGCCAACCATAGAACTGGCCATTAAAATGAGGTGGTCTAGTTGTTGATTCACCCTCTTGTAGGTTAGGTGGAGTAGACATTTCGCAAATGGGATCCTCTCTAAGTGTTAACCTTATAGAGAGTTTCTGTTCTGATATCAATTAATAACTTACACAAATAAACGGGCCAGGTCCCTCAACTCAGTAAGAACGGTACGGAATGTAAAAGACTTGAAGAAACGAACACAAAGAGTAACGTGGAAACTCCCTTACTCAATGGAGGAGAAAATTACGACCCATCTCACAAGATTTCAACCCAATTCCATTATCATCAAAGGAGCAATAATTCAGATTACAAACGTAGTAATCTAGGAATTAAACTCTTAATCCCTTTCCCCATTACTGTAACAATTATGTTACTTAAATCAAAGCAACAACTCTATTGCCCACTAAATCAACTAACACTAGTCGATCTAGAATTCAAGAACTCAAAATATCTAGCTCTAGCTACAACTCAGAAAACTCAAGAATGATCTAGTTCCTTTATAACTTAGGAATAGATCTACAGATGATAAGCAAAGAAATATAAACCTAAATAACAGCTAAGAGCAAAGATAACTCTATGAGTTCCCATGTTGTTATTCGAAAGAATATTTCTTGAGAGAATGACTTTTTCTGTGTAATTCTTCTAGAATAAAAAAACTAGGTTGTGTCATTGGAGAAAAGACTATATAAGTTAGACACAAAACCCTTGGAGCAATGCTATTGGCTAAAAGTCTGCTGCTCTACAAACAAACGTGCACCAACCATTGCAGTAGTGGTAGTGGTTGCATGGTACATTTTACAGCTGTCATTTTCATGCAACGGAACTCTCAATCTCTCTTGGATCAGATTGTTAAATCATCAAAACTTCAGAGTTAGCTTAAGATAACAGTAGGTGACCACAAAAGATCATTTTGTCCTTCTTCTTTTTTGGGATGCAAGATTAACTTAGAGACGATTTAAATGTGCTTATATTTTATGTCTTAGAAGCATAAAACTTGAAATTTGAACTTATGACTTATTTCTTTTGCTTAAGAACAGTCTAAAAATACTTTCTTATTTTACCAAAACGCTACAAAATGCATTTAAATTATTTTAACTTAAAAACACATAAACTAAATCAGCCGAAACAAGCTCTTAATCTTGATTATAAAAGTAATATCATTTCCTCTAACAACTTAATTGTGACCAACAAATACAATATTGTGACAATATTTTGTTTAGGTTATACGGAAAAATGATCCATCAGGAAGAAATGTTGAATTATTTAGTCGTCACTTTTATTCTGCCGGTAAAACAAAGGTGGCATCAAAGGGAAGTGTAGGAGCTGAACCAATTGATGGGCTCGTTATCAAGGAAAATGAAAACACGTTTCAGTGCATTTCTCGACACACACTTTCATTCATATCTTTAGACCAATGGCATTATAGATTTGGTCATCATTGGTACTTAAATGGAAAAATAATTCAAATACATATCTTATTTTATCATAATTTTTAAATTTTTTTACTATTAATAAAAAAAAATCAAAAATTGTGTCTCAGATACATCACTCTCTTCTCGCTGATACATCCATATCCTTCTCTCGGATACATCCCTCCTCTATCTGATACATTCCCCCCTTCTCGAATACATCCCTCTTCTATATATCTGGATGTTCTATTCCTTCTCTAATACATTTATATCCCCTTTCTGATACATCCCTCCCCTCTCGGATACATCCCTCCCTTATGTATTCGGATGTCTGCTGATGTAACTGAAAATCCAGTGATGTATCCGAAATTCATAAATTTTAAGAGATTTTTGTAATTTGAAAAAGAGTAGGGAAATAATGTAATTTAACTCTTAATTAAAACTATGAAATTTATGTAAATTATCATAATTAAATATTGGAATTAATTAGCTAGTTTTCTAATCAACAATGGTGTTCAAGAAGACATTAATGATATTCTTCCAATTTTATGCTTTCTTAAATAAAGATAGAACTTTTACATAAACAAGAAATAACTAAAGAATTACATTTTTTTCCGAGGTATTTATTAAGAGTAGATTAAAAAAAGTACATTTTACTTTCTAGTAATGAATAGTCTTCTTAATACGGGGTGCGCCTAAATTAAAAACATCACTTATTTTGAAACGGATATAGTAATTAATAACACAAGTTTTAGAAAATTTTAATTTTTTAAACTTCATCTCAAGTCAAACTACGTCACAAAAATTAAAACAAAAGAAATTTACCATTTATGTAACCAAATAAAATTATTTACAATTACCTTTTAAATAACCTAATTATATAATGGTCTTTTACATTGTTAGTACATAAAAAATGAACCCAAACGAAAAATCACTAGATACAACATATTAAGATATACTAAGCGAGTAAAATTTTTGGACACGATAAATGCATCTAACCATTTTTTCACACATACATCTCTACTGTTTCTCTTAAGAATTTCCAGGTATTATGTCATAACAACTCTTGCTCCTTTTATAGAGGTTTCAATTTTACTAATTAATCAAGTAGTATGAAATAGGCAGGAACAGAGAGTGGAAAAATCGTGAAGTGCACTAATTGATTTACACTTGGAGCTCGATTATTTGAACTGGTTGCTTGTCAAGTGGCTTATTCTCGCATCTCTTCCTCCTCCTACTTTGGATGAACATTGACTTTTGAATTCATTTAGATTTCTCAAATTAATAATAAAACTTTGGCTCGAAGATAAGTTTCAAATAGTACTTTCCGAAGTCTATAGTGAGAGAAACAGAAACAGAGGGAGAAAATGGGGAAAGGGGAGAAGAGAGATGAGTATACTTTCTTAGGTTAAGTTAGTTGGATCGAGTTTGAGTTACATTAGGATGGTAGGTTATTTTATAAAAAAAATCGAGTGATTTAATTGATTTGACGCTTTCCATCAAAAGAGGGGTAGGTGTGATAAATTTGTAGACGACGGGGATATAAATGGTCGCATAGTATAATGGAGGATAAAGCTAGCTATTAAATGAAATTTGAGGGGTAATTTTTACCCTTCTCCCTTTATAAAATCATCAAGCAAAAATCAATTAAATTTTCTACAATACAATTCTTTCTTGCAATTTTCTTATGTTCTTTCTATCATTCTACTTATCTATTCCTACTATCATCGACTGACTTGGCATAACAAAATCGTGAGCAAGTAATGCAAGAACGTGAATGAGTAGTCAAGTATTGCACGTACTTAGTTGAAAACTAAGAACGCAGCAACGTGGTATCAGAGTAAGGTTACTGCAATTAAGAAAATGACAAACGACAAAAAAAATCAACATTCCCAGGCCAACGTCCCCAGTATGCCACTAGCAAAAAAGGTCAAAACAAAAAGAGAAATGCTGGTTGAGTCAAACGAAGGACTTACATCCCAAGAACCATTTGCCACTATGGCGAGCGAAGATGATGTGGAGGTCATGCCCGAGGACGTCTCACGAGACGTCTCTTGAGGACATCTCGCTCGGTAGAGAGTGGTTCAAAGAGAAATTCTCTAAATAGTTTTACCTTAGCAATATATTGATCTTAAACTAATTTTGTTATATTTTTATAATATGAACAAATAAGAAAAGATAGACCATATTACATTCATAAAAATTATATGAGAACTTACAAGTAATTAAGCATGAGAACCAAATAAAATGAGTAATTCATGTTTTAATCTGGAAAGGCGGTAAAATTTTAAAAAAGAATGAAAATAAAATCTACTTTAATTAAGTGAGTTATTAGATAATTGTAAATAAAGGATCAGGAATATAATTCAAAATTCAAATGAGCTCTGGGGGGAAGGGGGGAACAACTGGAAAAAAGTTGGTTCTCTTTTATAAGAATAAAAGAGAAAGTATACAAAATTTGAGCAATTTGGGTGAAATGGATACCATAAAATAGGTCGAAAAAAATGAATTTGATTAACTCAATTTATGAGACTTTGAAACACTTAGAAAACCAAAAAATGAAATGATTCAGTTTGAATAACAACCGACTAATCATCAAGGACTATCATAGATTTTCAAACAAGCCTTATATATGAGGAGTTATAGGACTCTAGATCTGAATAGTTGTTTTGAACAATAAATTTCAATATTTATGTATTGTTAGTATCAATATTAACATGTTGAGAATAATTGATTAGTTTTTCTATAGTATTTTTTTCTTTCAAAAAAGAATTAAGAAAAAATCATGATAATCATTTGGGTTGACAAAATTAGTAATATTATTCGTGAATGTAATACTGAACAAATGTGTAGGTAAGTAAACATAAATATGCTACTATATTTTAGATTATTTACAAAATAACCATTGACATATATCATTAAAGATATCACTAAAAGTTAAATTCGATGAAAATTGATTCAGTATTCATCGTTAAAATTTACCTATTATTTCAACAGCAGGTGATGATTTACCAACCAATTTAACCTCTCAGTTGGCAAATTTACCAACTGTTCTAATATCAGTTGGAAATTTAGTAATTTGCCAATAAATATTTTCTCAATTGGTAATATATAGTTACTAACCGACTCAACATTCGTATGTAACATTACCAACTAAAAATGAATATGTTGGTAAATTTTACCAATAGATTAATAATCAGTTCGTATGTTACCAACTATTTTAATTATGGTAGTAATTTACAAACTATAATCTTTATCCATCGGCAAAAAGATACAACTGATTGGGTATTTGTTGGCAAGTTTACCAACAAATTACATTTCGTTACTAATAGACCAACACATTTCTATTTGGTTGATAAAATTAGCAACACAATCTTGTTGGTAAATGGTTGGTTGGTTACTCATTGGCAATCTGTTAATAAATTTTGTAAAAATAAATTTGTCATATTTAGCAACCGATATATATGGTGATAGCACCAATAAAAGGTTTGTGTTAGCTAGTAATATTTCAATTGGTAATCTATTGATAAAAAGTTGCTAAATTTAGCGTCATTTTGTCCTGTCATATTTACCACTAAAATACTTAGTAATATTTTGGTAGGTAATCTGTTAGAATTTCGTTGTCAAATTTTAAAATATAATTCAATAAGAAATTTGTTGGTAATCTGTTGCTAAAATACTAAACAATTTAGGTTAGTAAAATGTGCAGGCAATTTGGGGTTTTTTTTTGCAGTGGCTAACACTTGGGGGAGCTGGAGGATACCCTAAGTGTTTCTGAGGGACATACTCTCGAGGAGATTGAGAGCATCTGAAATGATTTGGAGGGATATACATAGGCTGAGGTAGAGATAAGGCAGCAGTACTTCCTTGGAGTGTAGGCTCATGGAGGCGTTGAGCGCTAAAGATGCCATGAAGGTAAAGATTGAGGCACTCAAAGAGCAGGTCGATGCTAGTGTAACTAGAGCAGCTAGGTATGTTGTATGTGTCGTGCCACAGACGGGTGGATCTACATGAAGGTCCGGGGTTCATCTGAATCATCTTCATCGAAAAAATTACACTATATATATGGGCCAAATTTCAATACAAGAGATTTATTTATCATGCATAAGAAATGTTAAACATTTAAAATGTTAAAAAGATTTACTTGTAATATTTTAAAACAATCTAATAGCATAAAAAATAATTTATGTCCACAAACTCTTGTACAATTGTTTTCTCATTGTTTTTGTGGGGTAGTTGATAGTTGAGAACATTAAAAGTCATTAAAAACACTACATTAAATCATTTTCAACTCTTCATTATAGCATGTTTCTTCCTCTTTAGAAGTAGCTAGCTAGAGAGACCAATGGATTCAGCAATAGACCTTGAGCCTCCTAATTCACTATCTTCTTCTGCTCCATCTTTCGCCATAAGACCTAATAATAATAATTATCACAACTCCAGCTTCTTGCGAAGCATCTCAACTAAAGAACCTTCAAATTTCTCCAAAGAACTTTCCTATAGCCCACCTCGCTTAAGCACTTCAGTCCTCCCTTCCAATACATGCCCTCCCCACTACAATTCCCAGCCTTCATCTCCTCGCCTTTCATTCACACTTAACAACCCGTCAACAAAGTCAGTAGACGATGATCACCCCGAATTTCATCAAACGACTTATAGGTGCATTTCCTCCGTGCTTAAAAAGGACGGACAGATCTTGTCCGTCGCTGTATCCAACGGTCTTGTGTACACGGGATCTCAAGCGAATGTAATACGCGTGTGGAAGTTGCCAGAGTTTACTGAATGTGATCATCTTAAGACGAGGGCATCGTCCATGGTGATTTCGTTGCAAGTGTCCAATGATATGATTTATGCAGCCTATGCTGATTCTAAGATTCGAGTGTGGCGTAGGACTTGGGAAGGTGTAATCAAGCATGTACGAGTTGCAATTATTCCGAAGGTTGGGAGTTATGTCCGGAGCTATATCTCCGGAAGAGATAAAATGGTAATTTTCCTATCTCAATTATTCATCATTTAATTAAGAGACTCAGTTTGTTCCAAAATATTTGATTATTTTAGAGGAAAAAAATTCGAAGCTATTCTTATTGCTCTAAGAGGTGGAGTAGTGTTTATTAAGTGAGACATTTAACCGAGAGATAAAAGGATAATTTGCTATATTTGATATTTTTGAAAAAAGTGTGCAAAAATCTTAAAGGAAAAGATAATACGAACCGAACTTAGTACATTACTATATTTATTCATCTTTTATGAGTAAGATGATTTTCAATTGGTATAATAAATAAATTGTGTTTTTTCTAATTGGTTTCAACTGACATTTATGTTTTTTAAATTTGGTGTGCACAAGTAGACATTTAAATTTATGTAAAATTGAATAAGTAGATACACACATTTTACATGGTATAATATAAGTGTGATGCAATGTAGGATGTTGCTTAGGACGTAAATTGTCACGTAGGACGTCAAGTAGGACATGTGTATCTATTTGTTCAACTCTATATACGTATAAGTGTCTATTTGTACAGATCCAAAATTAAAAAACATAAGTGTCAAATAACGTCTAATTAAAAATCATGTTTATGTATTATGCGTTTTTAATTTGGTAGATAAAAGTTAATGCATACATTAATGGTAGGAGCTGGGAGGTACAGTCATGTAAGATGGCATACTGCTTCTCTCACTGTAATACTCTTCTAGAGTAACATGCTAGCTGTGGCGCAATTTTGATATGCATGCCAACTTTCTTTTTTAATCAATTTTTGGTATGATTTTATTTGACATAATACATAAATATGTTTTTAAATTTGAGCTTATTTGATATTTATGTTCTTCAATTTTGGATATGTAAAAATAGACATTTAAGTTTGTATAAATTTGAACAAGTAGACACACGCGTCCTACATGGAATAACATGCACTCTACATGGCATAAATGCTGTTGAAATCAAGTTAAAGGATACCCAAATATGTGTTCTCATTAGTGTATTAGATAACTAAGTTAACCACACAAAATGTATCATGTCTTTTAATTATACACATTCGACTCAATATGCCGTAAAACCCCAGACGTTTTCTACTTGAGGTTGATTCATTTAACTAAAAGAGATGACATATTTTATGTAGTTAACTTAATTATCTAATAAACGAATAAACAACGGACAAATTCTTTTTCCGGAATTTGCATCAAAAGTGTCTAATTAGAACACTTTATTAAAAGTTGAGGTATTTAATCAGAATAAGGCTTAATTAAAGTGTCCAAATGGTATATCCGATTAAATTTAAGAGGCTGACTATGTATTAAGCCTTTTGGAAAGAAGTTGCTGATTATGTATTAAGCCTTTTGGAAACAAGTTGAACTATGTTTTTCAAAACTTTATCTCAGTAGGCAGTTATCTTTTCAGTAATATCTGTATTTGGTTCGAGTTTGGACTGGAAAAAGAAGAAGGTGAAGTCACTATTGCTTTGGGCATTTTCTGGAACTGTATTAATTGCAACAAACCAAACATGGACTTGGGAAGTTCTGGTTGCATATTTATTATTACATATGCAACTACAGCTTTCTGATTAAAGCACTTCAGACATCTAATTTAATGCATACTTGAAGCCTTGAGTTTCTGGTCTAACCAAAATAGTTCATAATCTTCTTTTCACTTTACTGTGTAGCTAGAAAAATTAATGCATTTTAATGAATTATGACAGATGAAGCATATGGGACCAATATCATCACTAGCAATTAACATATCAGATGACATCCTCTATTCAGCTTCCCTTGACAAAACAGTAAAAGTATGGCGAATTTCGGACCTCAAATGCATAGAAACAATCCAAGCTCATAATGATCCGATAAACGCCATTGTTGTTGGTGATGATGGTGTTCTTTATACTGCTTCTGATGATGCCACGGTCAGAGTATGGCGTCGTAATTTCTGTAGTGGAGATAGGCCACATTCCCTCACTGTTACCTTACCAGCAAAATGTTCACCAGTAAAGACATTAGCCTTAACAACTGATGGTGGGGTGCTTTATGGAGGGTGTAGTGATGGTTACATTCATTATTGGCTAAAAGGTTGGTTTTCAGGGCAATTGCAATATGGGGGTGCACTTCTTGGACATACACATGCTGTTATGTGCTTGGCTAGTATGGCTAATTATTTGGTCAGTGGATCAGCTGATTCAACATGTAGGGTGTGGTTAAGGGAGCAACAAGATTGTCAACATGTTTGTGTGGCCATTTTGCAAGGCCATAGAGGGCCTATTAGGTGTGTTGCCGTGTTCCCTAGACCAGTGAACGAGGAGAGTGAAGATGGTTGCACCATTTGCACAGGAAGTCTTGATGGAGTACTCAAGATGTGGCGTGTGAGACGCACCAGCATTAGCGATAAGGGCAAAAGTTCTTCACAGAATGCTTGCGAATATTTTGAGATCGCTTAAATCTGGACACCCTTTTATTGTTCTTGCAAGATGTGTTGTTTCTAACCACAGACGGATCCAAGATTTTAAATAAATCATCGACTGTCCAATTGTTTGTGATAATATATAGGTACAGATTTGCCCTGTTTTCAACTTTAAAGATCAGAGTAGAAGTGGCCAATGAATTCTTTATACCCTGTCCACACAGATTGAGATCCAGCAACATAGCAACTAGCAAGTAAATAAATATTCTGATACTCTTTTTATAGTTAATCTTCCTTTTAATTTGTATTGTAATATCTAAATTTACTATCATTGACTTTGTAATTCATTCTATATACTTTTTCCTATTTTTACCATTTTTCCTTTCTATACTAGGGGGATTGAGTTGTAACACATTGTACTAAATCTATTAACCAATATTTTTTTCCGGGGAGTTTATGTTTTACTTATTAACAATTGTTGCACTTGAGCCGAGGTTCTTTTGGGAACAACCTCTCTACCTCCACGAGATAATGGTAATGCCTGTGTACACTCTATCTTCCCCGAACCCCACTTGTGGGATTTCATTGTTATGTTATTGTAATTTAAAGCTTTTAAAAATAATTCAACATAGTAACAGAGTAAACGGCACCATTTAAACAGTATTAAGACAACACAGACATTAGTGAAAATGTATGCCCTGCCACTTCAACATATTTTAATCAGCCTTGTGACATTCTTGATTGTAGAAAGTAAACACCTGTACAGTGATAGAATGGGAGAACTTACTAAGCGATAAAACAAGATAGAATTGAGGCAAGCAAATTGTCTGCTTGAGCCAATAAATTAGTTTCAACTCGGGTAAGTTTGTTGTGGCTGCAACTGTAAGTCTTTCCCTGCACCAGAATCCCGGTGATTGCTGTGAGATTGTCGTCTCTTTCGCAGCTGATAAATCGAGTAACATAGTATCTTTAAACCGATAAGGGATCCAATAATTATCAGAGCCGAGAATATAAGTGATTTGGTAGAAGAGTGCTTGCACCCAAATATGATGCTAAGACACACCATAGGACTATATAAGCACCGTAGTGACAGGTTCAGAATTTAGACATTGAGAATTTTGAATTGAGAGAACACGACTGCATATCAATATTTCATATATTGTTCATCCTTCCTGATCGCCTATAAATATGAAGAAGCTTTGTGTTTACTATATTCCTAACTTGCTCATACAATTTGGTCATAACCTTTTTCTCCTAATAATTCAAGTATAGTATTCTTGAAAGTTTTAAACTTACGTCAAAAGTTGGCAAAAGAAAAAGTTTCTTTCCATGGAATTGTTCTGTCTACATGAGTGCGGCTTACCTCTTGCAGATACCATATTTAAGTAAATAATTTGGTGGTATTATAGTAGAGATCATATGACTGTTCATCTCATAATTGCTTTCTCCTATGGTTGATTCGAAAGCAATAAAATTAAAGCATACGCATTTCCGCTAGTGTTTAAATTATTCTGAAAAGTAACAAACTATTGATGAAAAATGAATCTTGTGTTGACAAAATGAAAGTCTTTTGTGATACAGGAATTTCCCTAGTTCATGTATTAAGAAATCAGTGCAAAGATGCATATATGCTTTTTTCATGTATTAGGGAATAGGAAAATACTTCTAATCAAATTATAATACATATACTAGAATAGCTACATATTAGAAGATTTTTTACAAATATCTAGCTATTATAAGTTAAAACGTAAGTCAAGTTGGTGGACAATTATAATTGTCACGACCCGAGTTCGGGTGTGATGAAACTTATTCATTTTTCATCGGACAAATCAGCCTAAACCCAATATTTGCAGAGTAAAATGCGGAAACAGTTTAAAATAGATAAATACAAGGCAAAAGCCGAAATTTTAATCAACTACAAAATTCACCACAGACTGGTTGTCATATGTACAAGCCTCTAAATACAACGATACTGAAATAAATACAAGTCTCAATCTTTGTCTCTCAAATAGAAGAAAGTAAAAGTAAAGAGGAACAAAAAATATCGCCGACATCAACAACTACCTCTCAAATTGCCTCTGAAAGTCTCGGATGAAAGGAACGAGAATTGAATTACTGACCGGGCTCGGGACCTACACAAGTATAGATAGAAAGGAGTAATTACCACCTACACAGTACCCAACGAACAACTAATACTAAGCAAAGCTAATAGAATCTTGTCATACCAACCAAACCCCTTCGACTACCACCTGTATAGAAAATCAGTCCAGTCTAACAATTCTAACAGCACAAGTACATACATATCCTCAACGGTACAACTTAAGCCTCAATCAAATCACAACAGTCATTAGTATATATCAGGGGTAAAATAGTCCACAAATGGCAAAAGATGTATGATACAATGTAGTGCAATGCAATGCCACACATAGTGATGCGTGTCTGTCCTAATGATACACATCCGCTGAATAGCAGTCCAGAACCCATGAGGGCCACACATGGACCATGTATCCGCGGAACCATTTCCCTTCTATACACATATCAATTGCTTGAACCATTTTTTTGGCATTGCCGAAATCATTTCCCTTCGGCATAATCCTCAAATCAATTTCTATCTCAAAATTTCAGAACCAATGCAAATAGGCAATGTCCATGTAAATCACAATGATAGAATGATATAAAAGAATAAGTCACAACTCATATCACAATAATACATTCAAATATCCGTAATAAGTCAAATGTCTAATCATATCGAACACATCATTTCAACTCATCGAATTTGTCATTAATTACCCCATTTCTTAATTATCAAGTTCAATCGAATAACCAAATAGTCCCAAATCAATTTCCATTACTCCCCAACATTCAAAATAAGAATACATGATCTTACAAGCCTAAACAAAGGTTTAGAAGTTCACTTGCCTCGAATTAACCCCGAACCATTCCAAAATTTGAGCTTTTCCCTTACGCCGATGTTTTTAATAAATAAAATCTATTCAAATTTGCAATCCCAATAAAAGCATGAGTCTAATGACACACAAGTCATAAATTTTGAAAATTGAGCCGAAATAGACCTGAAAAATCCAATTTCGAAAACAAATAGAAAATCTGAATTTTTTACATGAAAACATTCATTGGGGTATTTGAAAACTATTAGTGAAAACCATTTCAAAAAAGGAATTAAAATCGATTCACAATCCTCAAATTACTAAAAGTTCAAAGTTCTTGAAAAAAACCCCAATTCCCCAACTCAAAATCCTCAAATTTGAATTGAAAACAATAATTTGTTAATGGGAAATGATGATTTAGAGTTAAAAAGGCTTACCCACTGAAATTCCATGAAAATACCACTTCCAAATCGCCTCTACCAAATTCAAGAACTCAAAAATGACGAAAATAGAGGTTTTCCCATTTTTGAGAATTAAAACACTATTCAGGTCAAATTCCTTGTCCGCAAACACGGCCTGTTTTCTCCACAAATGAGGAGGCTTAAACTCCGTCCCTTCACAAACGCGGGAGGACATCCGCGAATGCAAAATCCACTAGCCTAGCCTCCCGCGAATGTGGCATGTGCACACGAATGCGACATATGCACGTGAACGTGGAGGCTTAGCTCTTTATCTCTTCGTGAACGCGGCCCTCAACTCTGCGAATACGGAGAAGGCACACCCGTGCACAGATGACATCAACCATAACACT
The DNA here is from genome assembly GCF_947179165.1 of Solanum dulcamara. NCBI lineage: Eukaryota > Viridiplantae > Streptophyta > Magnoliopsida > Solanales > Solanaceae > Solanum > Solanum dulcamara. The sequence goes on from NC_077237.1 coordinate 72,933,773, forward strand.
TGGCACAATTCATGGATTGGAACCTTGAGATTCGTTTGGAATTCCGAGCATGCAAACTTTATATGCTACCCTACTAATTTTGATGTTTCGGATTCAATGAAATTGTCGGAACTTGAATTCGATGTCTTCTTGATCCGTAACCCGAAAAGTCGCAGCTAAACTAACTTAAGCCTTCAAAATACCAAAATGAGCTCGGGACCTCCAAAAATTTAACCAATGCCACTCCTAGACCTTAAATCATCCCTCGAATCCAACAGAGTCGTCAGAATTCCATTCCGAGCATCAAAACTCCAAAAGTTCACCAAAGTCAAACTTTGGCCTAAAATTCCTCAATTTTCCAACTTAAGTCCTCAAATCTTCATTACAACTCCAAATCTAAATCTATCAATTCTCCTAGGCCACTGATGTAATCGACAAAATTCCATTTCGAGACTCGTAGCTCCAATTGATCTCAAATACCACTTTTAAACATTTTAACTCTTTACAAACTCAATACTTCCAAAAACTAAAATTTCTCATGGCATTTCCCCAAAATCAACACTCAATATAGATTGGAAACGACTCGGGGCAACTATCGGGAGGGGAAAAAGGGTTATTTTACAAAAATTCCCAAAAATGACCTTCACTATTATTACATTATCCATTACTAAAATCCATGTTCGTTATCGAATATAAAGTAAAAAAAAAGTACATGAAGTCTCAAAAAGCTGGGGATACTGAGCAAGCATATCGTCTTCCAACCCCCATGTCAGCTTTCCAGTTGTATGGTGCCTCCACTGGACCTTCGCTGAAGCTATCTTCTTGGTCCTAAGCTTATGGACCTGTTTATCAAGAATAAATATGGGCTCCTCCGCAAATTTCAAATCTGGACCTAACTCTATAGAATAAAAAAAATCGCATGGGACTCATCCGGAACATACTTCCAGAGCATGGAAACATGAAATACTGGATGCACAGATGACAATCTAGGTGGAAAGGACAATCTATAAGCCACCTCTCCTACTCACTCCAAAATCTCAAATGGGCCAATGAACCAAGGGTTAAGCTTACCCTTCTTCCCGAACTGCATCGCGCCCTTCATGGATTACACTCAGAGCCAAGCATGGTCACCTTCCATGAACTCCAACGGTCGAACCCTCCTATCTGCATAGCTCTTTGGCCTACTCTGGCTATCAAGAGCTTACTTTGAATCATACAAACCTACTCCATAGCATACCTAAGCAAATCTGAGTCTAAAGAGTCCATCTCAGCTGAGTCAAACCACCCAATATGAGATCGACACTGCCTTTCATACCACGCTTCAAATAGGGCCATCTGAATTCTAGAATGATAACTGTTGTTGTAGGAAACTCCGCTAAGGGAAAACATGGTGACCCTCCATGAACTCCAACGGTCGAACCCTCTTATCTGCATAGCTCTTCTGCCTACTCTGGTCTATGAAGAGCCTACCCTTAATCATATGAACCTACTCCATAGCATTTCTAAGCATATCCGTGTCTAAAGAGTCCATCTCAGCTGAGTCAAACCACCCAATAGGAGATTGACATTGCCTTTCATACAACACTTCAAATGGGGCCATATGAATTCTGGAATGATAACTGTTGTTGTAGGAAACTCCCCTAAGGGAAAATGTTGACACCAAAATTAATAACACAAGCTCGAAGCATATCCTTCAACACTTAAATTGTCCACTCGGACTGTCCATTAGTCTTTGGGGAAAAGTTGTACTCATATCAAGCCTAATACATAAATCATATTGTAATACCTGCCAAAAGTGCAAAGTAAACAATGAACTCCGAGCTGAAGTAATAGATACTGGGATACCATAAAGCCAAATGATCTGACTGATATACAACTGGGATAGCTTATCCGCTGTGTACTTCACCCGAATTGGAATGAAATGGGCAGTCTTGGTCAGTCTGTCAACGGCCACCCTTATAAAATCATAACCACCCATAGTGGAAGGAAAACCCACAACAAAGTCCATGGTGATCCTTTCCCACTTCCAAATGGGTACCTATGAGTCACGCCTCTAGGCCGCCAATGCTCACATTTGACCTTTTGACAGGTTAAACACTTGGACACAAACTCAACTATGTCCTTCTTCGTCCTACACCCTAATGGTGCTATCGCCGCACTCAGGTAAATAGAATATCTGAACCAATGAGCCTCCTCTAGAATCAACCTGATCAAATCACTCACCTTGGACACACAAATTCTACCCTCAATCCTCAAAACCCCATCTGAATCGATCTTAGCCTTCTTGGCTTCACCCCTCAACAGTCTCGAATAAGACACAAGTTCTCATCATCAAATTGACGCCTATGAGTCTTCTCAACTAAGGAAGAATGAGCCTCAATGAAAGCAACAAAACCTTCACTCTCCTCAAAAACCCGCAGCTGGACGAAGTTGTTTGCAAACCTCTGAACATCCCTAGCTAAGGGCCTCTTATCAACACTAATCGCTGCAAGACTCCCCACACTAAGAGATCCTTTCTAGTTCCTTTAAGAAGGGTGTGATACCAGAGAAGGCTATTTCATGCTAGGCGTCCAGACCTACTATACCCGAGCCGCATCCCCGGCACACTTGCTATATCTACTAACGCTTCATCCTAACCAACTATACCTAATATAAAGCCGTTCTATAGAAATTCAAGACAAGAAGAAAGCAAGAAAATGATAGCGATCGCTTTGGGAATGTCACGTCATAGTCAAAGCATTGGCCTTTCCCGGATTGTATAAGATAGTCATGTCATAGTCGTTCAGTAGCTCAAGCCATCTGCACTATCTCAAGTTCAGATCCCTCTAACTGAAGATGTATTGAAGACTCCAGTGATAGGTGAATACCTCACAATGCAACCCATTTAAGTAATGATGCCATAGCTTTAACACAAACACCACTATCGCTAACTCCAAGTCGTGAGTAGGGTAGTTCCTCTCATGAGCCTTCAAGTGTCTGGAAGCGTAGGCGACCATCCTTCTTTTTTGCATCAATACTCTACCCAAGCCAACTGAGAGTCATCATAATATAAAATAAAGTCCACACCCTCCTCAGGTAGAGTCAAAACAGGATCTGAAGTCAATAGAGTCTTAATCTTTTTAAATCTCACCTCTCTCATTTGATTGATGAAAATCTATAACCTTCTGAGTCAGTCTAGTCAAAGGAGATGCAATTGTGGAGAAACCCTACACAAAGCATCTATAATAACTAGCCAATCCCATAAAACTCTAGATCTCGGTAGGAGAAGTAGGTTTAGTCTAGCCTTTAACTGCCTCATTCTTGGCCATAATAACCCTAATACCCTCATTGGACACCACGTGCCCCAGAAATGCTAAAAAATCAAGCTAAAACTCATATTTGGAGAACTTTGCATATAGCTTCTGCTCTCTCAATTTCTGAAGAACCGATCTCAAATGAAAAGCATGGTTTTCGTCTTTCTTAGAATACATCAAGATATCATCAATAAAAACAATCACAAAGGAATTTAGATACGGTTAGAACACCCCATTCATCAACTCCATGAATGCTGACAGGGCATTAGTCAGCCCAAAGGACATAATCAAAAACTTATATAATGGCCATAATGGGTCCGAAAAGCTATCTTAGGAATATCTTATGGCCTAATACTTAACTGATGATTTCCAAATCTCAAGTCAATCTTAGAGAACAAGGCCTCTCCTTGAAGCTGATCAAAAAAATCATCAATATGAAGAAGAGGATATTTGTTCTTGAGAGACTTTGTTCAACTGTCTATAATCGATGCTCATCCTTATAGACCCATCCTTCTTTTTCACAAATAGAACCGGTGCACCCCAAGGTACATACTAGGGCGAATAAACCCCTTACTCAACAAATCCTACAACTGGTCTTTCAATTCCTTCAACTCTGCTGGAGCCATGGGCTTAGTGCTCGGCTCCAAGTCAATATCTCTATCTGAAGAAACTCTTGAAAAATCAGTAGGGAAAATATCAGAAAACTCCTTAACTATGGAAATAGACTCCATATGAGGTAACTCAATGCTAGTATCCCAAATGAAAGCCAAATAGGACATACACCCTCTATTAATCAATCTCTTGACAAGAAGATAGAAGATAACCTTACTAGGATAAGAACTACTAGTACTCTTCCACTTAACTCTCGGGGCACCAGGTATCGCTAAGGTTATTATCTTAGCATAGCTATTAAGAATAGCAAAATAAGGAGAAAGACAATATATACCTAATATCACATCAAAGTCTACCATCCCTAAAATAATCATGTCTACCCAAGTGTCACACCCGGCTAAAAAAATAAAACAAGATCGATACACTTGATCCATCACTAAGGGTTCAACCATGGGTGTAGAAACATAGACGGGCACAGGCATGCAATCACAAGTCAAATCAAAATTGAATACAAAATAGGCAGACACATAGGAGAATATTGATCCAGGATCAAATAAAACAAACGTAGGTCAATGAGAAAATAGGACGATATCTGTAATAACTGGATCAGAAGCCTCGACCATGGGTCTCCTCGAAAAAGCATATCACTGAGCTCCCCTACCACCATAAGTTTACATGATAACTCTAATTCCCCCCTATGGTGCTATAGCTCAACCAGCACCCCTACCTGGAATGCAACCACCTCTATATGCGTGAGCTCTACCTTGACCTCAAGCAAGAGGCGCTGGTGCTCTCGATGGAGTAGAATAAGTGTGCTAGGGTCTAGTATAAACTTGTAATGGGAAATAATGGCCCAGGTGGCCAAGATCCCCACAACCATAGAAAGATCTTAGTACTGAATATTGTTGTGCTGAACCAGATGAACTCGTCCGACCACCTTGGCCTGCCATCCTCTATTGTGATCCCTGGTAAACCTGACCCAAAATATATGATTTATATGTCTTCTGAGCACCCTTAGAAGATGGCATAGAAGCATTAACCGGCCCTTTACAGTGGAAGAACCTAAAAACTAACAAGAAGCACAGATCCTTTTAGGGTCACTGAACTCCTCTTTCTCCATCATTTCCCCCTCTTTAGCGGCACCTATGATAGATTGGGAAGGAAGCCCTCTCTCAAAAAGCTTGAAACACTATTATACTGATGGAATAAGTCAGTCTTCGCACGAATCTGCGAACCCTCTCTTTCTCATAAGGAAGGACAGCCATAGCATGTCTCGATAACTGGTAGAAATAGGTCTCATACTCAGTAACTATGAGGTTGTCCTATCTTAAATTCTCGAACCATAATCAGCTCTCCTCCCTCACACTCCAAGGGACAAAACGGTCATAAAATATAGTAGCAAACTTGTCTCAAGTAACTTGTTGTGACCCCACTAGCCTGGGGATTAAATACAGTCTCTACCACTCTCGGGCTGACCCATATAACTGAAGCGTAGCATATCAAACTCCATGGATATCAGCTCACCCCACTATCTCTAATATCTCCCTACACATGGTCAGAAACTTGTGTACATCCTTAGTCTTCCTACCCTGAAACTGCAATGGGTCCATCTTCCAAAACCTCTCATATCGATGCTTCTCGTCATTAATCATCATAACTACAGGTGTATCCCGATATCTTTCTCTATATGCTCCACTCTCGTCAACCATAGGAACCGTAGATGGCTAACCCACCAAACCATGAACCATTGGAGACTAACGCTGCTCTGAAGTTGTGCTCCAACTCTAGTTTGTAAACCCTATGGCATGCCTACCGTACCTTAAGTAAGGCCCTCTAGCACACCCAACATCCTCAATAAGGTCTCTTAAAACAGTGGTGCTGCGACCTCAAGAAGTACCTTGTCCCCACCAACCTCAACCTGTGGCTCTAGATAAGCCTCCTTAGCATGACCTCGATCTGGTATTGCTCCTCAGGCATGACCTCTACTTGTGACCTATCCACTCCTACAACCTTTAGCTCGGCCTCTACCTCTACCCCTACCCCTAGCTAAGTCCCAACATCAGCCTCGGGGCCTTCCTCTTCTCTACCAACAGTTGTAGCTCTGGTCCTTGGCATTTTATACCAATAGTTGTTAGCACTAACGATAACAACCTCGCACGATAAGAAAGAATGAATAACAGAAGTTTCCTAATAGTCTTCATAGCTGCTCGAAGATAAGTACAGACATCTCTGTACCAATTCTTGAGACTCTTCTTAGACTTGGCTTATACATATGACACATATGAACCTAGGGCTCTAATACCATTTTCACGACCCAAATTCGGGTGTGATGATACTTATCCATTTCCATTAAACAAGTCATCCTAAATCCAACATTTGTGGAATATAATACGGAAACAATTTAAAATAGATAAATACAAGGCAAAAACAGAAATCTTAGTTAATTACAAAATCCCCCACAGACTGATTTTGATATGTATAAGCCTCTAAATACAATGATACTGAAATAAATACAAGTCTCAATCTTTGTCTCTTGGATAGAACAAAGTAAAAGTACAGATGAACAAGAAAGAGTGTCGGCATCAACAACTACCTCCCAAATCGCCTCTAAAAGCCTCAAATGAAAGGAAAAAGAACTAATTCACTGTTCAGGCTCAAGACCTACACAAGTGTAGATAGTAAGGAGTAAGGACCACCGACACGGTACCTAACAAGCGAACAGCTAAGACTAAGAAAAGCTAATAGAATGCAAGTACTCCTGTCATACAAGCCAAACCTTTCAGACTACCACCTGCATAGAAAATCAGCCAGTCTAACAATTCTAACAACACAAGTACATATATCCTCAATGGTACAACTCAAGCCTCAGTAAAATCACAACAGTCATTAGTATAGATCATGGGGATGTCATGGGTAAAATAGTCCACAAATGGAAAAAGATGTATGGTGCAATGTAGTGCAATGCAATGTGATGTATAGTGATGCATGTATGTCCTAATGATACACATCTACTGATTAGAAGGCCAAAACCCATGGGGTCACACATGGACCATGTATCCGGTGGAACCACTTTGGCACACATATCAATCGCCAGAATCATTTTCCTTCGACATAATCATTACTCGCCGAAACCATTTTTCCTTTGGCATAATCCTCAAATCAATTTTCATCTCAACATATCAGAACTAATATAAATAGGCAATGTCTATGTAAATCACAATAATGGAATGATATATACGAACAAGTCACAACTCATATCACAATAATACATTCAAATATCCACAATAAGTCAAATATCTAATAATATCGAACACATCATTTCAACTCAGAATTTTCTATTAATTACCCCATTTCAAAAATATCAAGTTCAATCGAATTACTAAATAGTCCCAAACTGATTCCCATTAATCCCTAGCATACAAAACAATAATACATGCTCCTACACGCTTAAACAAAGGTATAAAAGTTTAGTTGCCTCGAATTAACCTTGAACTACTTCAAAATCTGAGCTTTTACCTTATGCCGATATTTTGAATTAATAAAATCCATTCAAATATACAATCTCAATAAAAATACGAGTCTACTAAAACCCAAATCATAATTTTTAAAATCGAACCAAAATCAATCTGAAAAATCCAATTTCATAAACAAATAGAAAATTTGAATTCTTTTACATGAAAACATTCATTAGGGTATTTGAGAACTATTAGTGAAAACCATTTCAAAAAAGGAATTAAAACCATTTCAAAATCCTCAAATTACTAAATGTTTAAAGTTCTTGAAAAAACCTTAACTCCCTAACTCAAAATCCTCAAATTCAAATTGGAAACAACAATATATTAATGGGAAATGGTGATTTAGACTTAAAAAGGCATATCCACTGAAATCCCATGAAAATACCCCTTCCAAATTGCCTCTAGCAAGCTCAAGAATTCAAAATGGAGGAAATAGAGGTTTTCCCATTTTTGGAAATTAAAGCACTATTCAGGTCAAATTCCTTCTTCGCGAACGTGGATGCTTAATCTTCGACCATTCGTGAATATGAGAGGACATCCACAAACACAAAGGTCACCGGCCTAGCCTCCTACAAATGCATCAAGGGTCTAGTTGTAACACGCTGATCAAAACCTCGAAGGGCCCTATCCAAGCCTCTTGACATATCATAAGCATGCATAAGGTAAAGAAAATGTGGAAATAACATAAGAAGGATCTAAAACATGATCATAGAAGAAGTGTAAAATTGACTACATAGACTCCATACATAGGTCCAACAAATACCTCTTTTACATAAGAAGGGTAGGGGCTAAGACATGTCCCTAGCTCACCCTCAACATGAAAGAAATAAATGTCTTTGAAAGAAGAAACAAGCAACTCATAACTAGTCTTCGATAGATGAGGATTCACTAAACATTTCGCCAATAAGAAACTCTACTAGGCACGTATGATAGGAGAACGATCCTCAAACCCTACATTATGAGATAATGTAGGCAACAAATATGAGTTAGTACTTTTGAATGTACTAAGTATGTGGGCATGACATGCAATATGAATCATAAGATGCAATGATCAATCTTTGAAAACATGATAAAGAGGATAAGTGAAGTCACGAGAAAACCGTAATGATCAAAGCATAAAAAGGACATATTTGAAATCATGATTAAGCATAAGAGAACATACATATGTGGGATAGAACCATAACGGATAATAAGACCATGCAAGCTATAATATGGAATCCCGATGTCTCCCCATACAATGGAAGAAAAGAGAATCTACTTGCCAAGGTAGACTCTATTCCACTAGGCGAGTCATGTACATATGCTATAGGTGGATCGATTAGCTAAGCTATGAAGGCAACCTACGGTGTCACGTAGATTAATAGATTTGAGGCTGCTACTAAGGCATTTGATAGGGCCCACCTCAAAATCCACTCGGTGCTAAGTCAAATCCCACAAAATACATAACATAATAATCATACTTAACAAATATCATAACTTGTTCATAAACTTCATAATTCATAGAATAACCCATTTCATAACATAATTGTAATGTGATTATTGGCCTTTCATCATTACAAATCACACTTGCATAATTCATGTCATTAGGTCCTAGGTCACCACATAAGGCCCTAAGTCACCTTTCTTCATATTTGCATAAAATTCATTAATTAAATGTAACTGTACTTCATGATCATAATTCATACTTGAATTTAGATTAAAACTCGTAAACATAGTCAATTTGAATGAAAACCATGATATAACCTGAAATCATTGGACTTCATAATAATACTTCATAATATCATCCTTTAAAATAGCTATATGCATGGGCATTCATAATTTAACCTAAATTCATATAATTCATAAAGGAACATACTTATAATGATCATCTATAATGATTAAAAACATAATTGAAATAACCCAATGCAATCAAATTAGGGTTATAAACTCAATTGAAATTCATATGATTTTTAATGAAAATGTTTGGACTCCATGGGTGAAAGGGACCCTATGGATCAATCCCTACATACCTTGAATGAATTTGACCTTGAAATTGAAAAAGAAGACTTGTTCTTGAAGAAACCCTAGAAAAACTTAATGAAAAAGATGAACTCTTGAAGCAATCCTTGAGAGAGAAGTCTTAAATTTGATTGGGAATTAGTGAGGAAAAGAATTGGTTTAAGAGTAATTAGGACAATTTCGTAATGAATTTAGTCCCAAAAGGTCCACATATATTAATGAAAGAATAGAGAAATGACTAAAATACCCTTCATTTAACCAGAACTGGAACTTACCACGAAGGACCCATCACGGTCCGTGATACTCATCACAGCTCATAGTGGTCTCCATGATGTTGGACTTGGCTTGAAATTCTTGAGTTACAGGGGAAGGGTTTCAAAATCTCCTCTAAGAAACCCCTTCACGGTCCATGGAGGGCATCACAACCCATGAAGAAGAGGTGTGGTGTAGGGCCTATAGGGTGGCCTACAAAAGTGACCACCACAAAACTCACCATGGTCTGCGAAGAGCTACACGGCCCGTGGTGGTCTATCATGGTCCTTGCCTTGGGATCATTCTCTACGGTCTTAGTGGAGGGTTCACCACGGAGGGCTTCATGGTATGTGGTGCTCACCACGGTCCGTGCCTCTCCCAATGGTACTGATCTTTAAGGTTACCACCACGGTGGCTCACCACAAGGCGTGGTACAAACCACGACCCATGATGGCCTTTCGTAGTGATTATCTGGTGCCAAAAATTGTAGGTTTCAGAAATTTCATGTTTTGATCCTCATTTTCTCGAGTTTCCAAATTTTTGGGTCTTACAATATCTCCCCTTGGGAACATCTATCCTGGAATGGGACTCAAGCTAGCATGAATGGAATAGGAAAGGAACATAACGGCCTAACATGAATGCAAAACATCTCGATAATGCATAAAACATGAAATCTTTAATCCCAAGCTAAAATATAACTTTAAAACTCATTTCATGAATATGAAACCATGAAAACAACTGAAACACATGATTTGGGATGATTGGATCATGAAGGAACTAAATACCTCAAATAGGCACAGAAGGAAATCGAAGAGGATATCAGGACATCATATCGGCTTCAGCCTCCCATGTAGCACCTTCAACCTCTTGATTCCTCCATAACACTTTAACTGAAGATATTTCTTTGTTTCTGAATTTTCTAACTTACTGGTCCAAAATCTCAACTAGAACCTCTTCATAAGAAAGACTCTCTTTAATCTCAATGTTGTCCAATGGAACAATGGAGCTAGGATCACCCATAAACTTCCTCAATAATGACACATGGAACACCAGATGCAAAGATGCCAAATTAGAAGGCAAATCTAACTCATAAGCTACTTTACCAATTCACCTCAAAATCTGATATGGGCCAACATAACAGGGAATTAACTTCCCTTTCTAACCAAAATGCATCACACCCTTCATGGGTGAAATTTTCAAGTAAACCAAATCATTAACTTCAAATTCATGCTCCCTTCTCTTAATATCCAAATAGGACTTTTGTCAGCTTTGGGTCATTTTCAATCTTCCTCTAATGAGTCTAACTTTATCCATGGCCTCAAATTCCAACTTGGGTCCTATCAAAGAAACTTTACCTACCTCAAAACAATTGATAGGGGATCTATATCACCTACCATACAATGCTTCAAATGGAGACATCTCAATGCTCGAGTGAGAACTGTTGTTATAAGCAAAATCTATTAATGGAAAATGGTCATCCTAATTTCCTTTAAAATCAATCACACATGCCCTCAATATATCCTCTAATGTCTGAATGGTACGCTCTGCAAGACTATCTGTTTGTGGGTGAAAGGCTTTACTTAGCTTCACTTGGGTATCAAGACCCTTTTGGAAAGACCTCCAAAACTGAGATGTAAATACCTCGATCAAAAATGATAGACAATGGGACACCATGAAGCTTCACTAACTATTGAATATATAATCTAGCATAGTCCTTGGCTGAATATGAAGTCTTAACAAGGAGAAAATGAGACGACTTAGTCATTCGGTCAACAATCACCCAAATGGAATTGTGTTGCCTACGAGTACGAGGCCTCTAACAAAATCCATATTCAAGACTTTCCACTTCCAAGTACGAATCTCAATGTCTTGAGCCAAACCTTCCAATTTTTGATGCTCAACTTTCACTTGTTGATAATTGGGACACTTAGCCATAAATTCCGTAATATCCCTTTTCATGCCATTCCACCAAAACACTTCTCTCAAATCTCGATACATCTTTGTGGAATCGGGATGAATAAAGTATCGTAAACTATAGGCCTCAGCCAGTATCATATCTCTTAAGCCATCAAAATTCAAAACACACAATCAGCCTTGATATCTCAAAATACCATCTCTCCTTTAGGAGAAAGCCTCAATGGCTTTCTCAGCAACCGCTTTCTTCAATTTAACCAAAGAGGGATCACCATCTTGCTTTTCCTCTACATCTACCATAAGAGATGACGTGGAACCATTTTGCACAATAATATCACCATCTTTGGAATCGATCAATCGTATACCCAAATGGGATGATCGATGCACATCCCGAACTAACTCTTTCTTCTCATCATCAACATGGGTAACACTATTCATGGATAATCTACTAAGAGCACCGACAACTATATTTTCCCTACCCGGATGGTGTAGCACACTACATGTTATAATCCTTCAATAGTTCCAGCCATCTTGTTTATCGAAGATTCAAGTCCTTTTGAGTGAACACATATTGCAAACTTTTGTGATCAGTGAAAATATCCATATGGACACCATAGAGATAGTGTATCCACAACTTCAAAGCAAATACCACCGCCGCCAACTCCAAGTCATGGGTTGGGTAATTCTTCTCATGTACCTTAAGTTTCCTTGAAGCATAAGCTATCACTTTGTCATTTTGCATTATTGCACAACTAAGACCAACTAGTGAATCATCACAATACACAACAAAACCATTGAAACCTTTCGATAAAGTCAACACTAGATCGGAGATAAGTCTATTCTTCAACTCCTGGAAGCTTTTTTCATATGCCTTGGACCATTAGAATTTCACCTCATTTTAGTCAAAGAGGTCAAGGGCGATGCAATGGAAGAAAAACCTTCCACAAACCATCTATAATAACCGGCTAAGCCCACAAAATTTTGAGTATTAGAAGGACTTAATGGTCTAGGCCAATTCTTAACTACCTCGATCTTCTTTGGGTCAACCATAATTTCTTCTCTTGAAATAATATGACTAAGAAAAGCAACCGACCATAGCCAAAAATCACATTTCCTAAACTTTGCATACAACTGACAGTCCTTAAGGATTTGCAATATAATCCTCAAATGATTAGCATGATCTTCCTCACTTCGAGAATAGATCAATATATCATCAATAAAGACGATCATAAATATATCCAAATATTGCCTAAACACCATGTTCATCAAATCCATAAAAGTTGCAGGGGCGTTCATTAGTCCAAAAGACATAACCTAAAACTTTAAAGTGACCATACTGAGTTTTAAAAGTCATTTATGGAATGTTACATTCCCTCACTCGGAGTTGATGATAACCTTATCGAAGATCAATTCTTTGAAAATTAAGTTTCCCCTTGCAATTGGTCAAATAAATCATCTATTATTAGGATTGGATACTTGTTCTTTATGGTGACCTTATTCAATTGTCGATAATCTATACACATTTGAAGTGACCCATCTTTCTTCCTAACAAACTACCAGGAGCACCCCAAGGTGAAATACTTGGTCTTATGAAACCCTTATCCAACAAATCCTTCAATTGCTCTTTCAGCTCCTTAAGTTCTGTCGAAGCCATACGGTAAGGAGGAATAGAAATAAGTTTGAGTATCGGAAAGGAGATCTATGCCAAAGTTAATTTTCATTTCGGGAGGAACACCAGGCAAATTATTAGGAAGATCATTAACTATAGGGACTGATTCAAGAGTAGGAGCTTCGAAATCAATATCCCCAACTCATACTATATGATAAATACACCCTTTGGAAATTATTTTCCAGGCCTTAAGACATGAGATGAATCAACCCTTAACTACTAAATCATTACCCTTCCATTCAAGAATAGGCTCATTAGGGAATTGAAACTTGACTCTATGGGTTCTACCATCAATGGATACATAAGAGACATGTAATCAATCCATGTCAAGAATAATGTCGAAATCAGTCATATCTAGTTCAACAAGATCTCAAGGGATAGCTTTATGCATGACCGACACGGGAAAATTTCTATAGACTCTTTTAGCCCCAGTGCGGAGGTGTGAGAGGCTGGCCATGGATGGTTACAGAAGAGGTAGGGGTAGGCCGAAGAAGTATTGGGGAGAGGTGATTAGACAGGACATGACGCAGTTACAGCTTACGGAGAACATGACCTTAGATAGGAGGGTGTGGAGGAACCACATTAGGGTAGAAGGCTAGTTCATAGTCTCGTTATTCTTCTCTATTCATAGGCGTAGTAGTGCATTACGATATCTTGCGCTTTGACTTCTGATTTCTGTTATTTTTGTTATTATTTATTACTTTCTATGCTTTGATTACTCAATTTTACCTGTGACTCTTTCATTATTTATTTAATCGTTATTTGTTATTTATATTTATTTGTTATCTATTCGTTATTTGTTTGTTGTTTTTCTCATAAAGCTTTTAATTTTCTATTTTTAACTAACATTTTTTTTATGCATTTATGCTTTTACTGAGCCGAGGGTCTCCAGGAAACAGCCATCCTACCTTGGTAGGAGTAAGGTCTGCGTACATTCTACCCTCCCCAGACCCCATGTTGTGGGATTTCAGTGGGTTGTTGTTGTTGTTGTTGTTGTTGTCTTTTAGCCATAACCGACTCACCTATAGGAGTATAAACAGTAAAAGGCCCCATCAATATTTATGGGCTAACATTAAACCTCATAGCCACATAAGGAGTAACAAAAGACAAATTTGCACCCTGATCAAGCAAAGCATGAACATCATATTAAAAGACTAGTAACATACCGATAACCATATTGGGAGTCTCCTCCACATGTTGCCTACCATAAAGAGCATAAAACTTGTTGTTGCATAGACCACCCTTATGTTGAGCTTGGGCACCTTGTGGAATTTGGCCTCCTTGAGCAACTTGGACTTGCAGATAACCTTCTCTACCCTTGTTAGTAACATGAGGGCACTCGGATTGCCTATGGCCTATCTTGCCACATCCAAAGCATGCATCCGTTCCTATCAAACATTTCCTTCCATGATTTTCCCACATTTTGCACACTTGGGAAATGAAGAGCTACTAGCTTTCACACCTCCTCCTTAAACCTTAGGGTATGTCACCCTATCATGAACAAACTTCTTTCCTGAACTTTGGCCTTGTTGAGAAAGGACACTACTACCACCGAACCTAGCATTTGAGAACCCACTTTCATATTGGGCTTTCTTAGAATCCCTCATTCTCATTTTTTTGAGTGTCTCTCCCTCAATTTGCTCAGCGAAGGTCGTAAGCTGGGATATGTCTATCTTCTTAATAAGCATGGCGGTACGACACTCCTTAGAAACCAAGTTGGATACCCCTGATATGAATTGATTCATTTGGGCACGTGGATCGGTAACTAATAAAGAAGCATACTTGGAGAGCTTGGTGAACTTGAGGGCATAATCCCTCATTCCCATGTTTCCTTGTAAAAGATTTATGAACTCCAACACCTTAGCTTCCCTTAGCTTAAGAGTGAAAAAGAAATCAAGTTGGAAAGCTTCCCATTCAACAGGTCCTTTATTCACCCTTTCTATATTTCATTGAGTATACCACACTTGAGAAACACTCTTGAGTTGGTAAGCCTCCAACTTCTCTTTGTCTTCTGATATCACCCTCATAATGCTCACTATCTTATAGACCTCTTCAGTGAACTCTTGAGGATCCTAATCAACTTTTGAACCATGGAACTCTAGAGGGTTCATTCTATCAAAGTACCTCACTTAGAGGCTGGAGTAGAAGCATTAGGAGGAGTCGCAACCCCTAGATTGGCCACAACATAGGCTAGCATAGTAATAGCGGTCCAGAACTCTGCATTAGTCACTTGGTCGGGTAGGGGACCATTATCTTGAGGGAAAGGAGAATCTTGATCCTTGTTAGCATTGATCCCTTTTTGTATAAGTACTCTTCTTGGAGGCATTTTTTGAAAAATTGCAAAGGACAATCATTAGGGAAAGAAAGTCTTAGAGTAAACTCTATAACATGACTTAGATCATGAAAGAAGTGAGAATTTCCTAAAATGCCTTATAGCCTCATATTCATAGATGTGGTCTGCTTCACATCCATAAATAAGACTTTATTTGATATGGCATGTTTGGATACCCTAGGATACCTTAAACCTTGTGCTCTGATATCAAGTTTTTCATGACCCGACCTAGGGTCTAGTCGTAACACGTTGATTTAAACTCTGAAGGTCTCCAACTAAGCCTCTTGACATATCATAAGCATTCATAAGGTAAAGTAAATGCGTAAATGACATAAGAAGAATCTAAAACATGATCATAGAAGAAGTGTAAACTTGACTACATAGACTCCATATATAGGTCCAACAAATATCTCAAATACATAAGAAGGGTTGGGGTTAAGACATGTTCCTAGATCAACCTCAACATGAAAGAAATAAACGTCTTTAATAGAAGAAACAATCAACTCATAACTTGTCCCCGGTAGATGAGGACTCACCAAATACTTCGCCGATAGGAAACTCTACTAGCCACATGTCATAGGAGAGTGATCATCAAACCCTACATTATGAGATAATATAGGCAAAAAATATGCGTTAGTACTTTTGAATATACTAAGTGTGAGGGCATGACATGTAATATGAATCATAAGACGCAATGATCAATCTTTAAAAACATAATAAAGAGGACAAGTGAAGTCATGTGAAAACCGAAATGATCAAAGCATAAAAAGGACATATTTGAAATCATGATCAAGCATTAGAGAACATAAATATGTGGGATAGATCTATAACTGACAATAAGAACATGCGAGCTATGACATGGAATTCCGATATCTACCCATACAATGTAAGATAAGAGAATCTACTTGTCAAGGAAGACTCTACCTGCTAGGCGGTCATATACATACACTATAGGTGGATCCACTTTCTAAGCCCTGAAGGCAACCTATGGTGGCACGTAGTTTAAGATACTTAAGGTGGCTACTAAGCTTTTGGTAGGGCCTCCACCTCAAAGTCCACTCGGCACTAAGTCAAATCCCACGGAATACATTACATAGTAATCATACTTAAAATATATCTTAACTTGTTCATAAAATTCATAATTCATTGAATATCTCATTTCATAATATAATTAAAATATGAGTATTGGCCTTTCATCATTACAAATCATACTTGCATAATTCATGTCATTAGGTCCTAGGTCATCACATAGGGCCCTAAGTCAACTTTCTTCATATTTGCATAAAATTCATAACTTGAACATAATTGTACTTCATGATCATTATTAATACTTGAATTTAGATTTAAACTCATAAACATAGCCAATTTGAATGAAAACCATGTAACAACTTGAAATAATTGGACTTCATAATCATACTTCATAATATCATTATTTAAAATTGCTATATGCATGGGCATTCATAATTTAACTTAAAATCATGTAATTCATGTAGGAACATACTTATAATGATTATTTATAATAATTAAAAATATAATGGAAAGAGCCCAATGTTGTTCATCAAATTAGAGTTACAAACCCAATTGAAATTCATAAAATTCTAGATGAAAACTTTGGGACTCCATGGGTGAAAGGGACCCTATGGATCAATCCCTACATACCTTGAATGAATTTGATCTTGAAATTCAAAAAGAAGACTTATTCTTGAAGAAACCATAGTCAAACTTGATGAAGTAGATGAACTCTTGTAGAACTCCTTGAGACAGAAGTCTTAAAGTTGATTGAGAATTAATGAGGGCAAAGAATAGATTTAAGAGTATTTAGGACAATTTTATAATGAATTTACTCCCAAAAATGTCTGCATATATTAATGAAAAACTAGGGAAATGACTAAAATACCCTTCATTTAACTAGAACTGACCATGGAGGACCCATCACGGTTCATAATTCTCATCACGGCCCATGGCGGTGTATGTGATGTTGGACTTGGCTTGAAATTTCTGAGTTGCAGGGGAAGGATTTCAGAACCTCCTCTACGGAACCCTTCATGGTCCATGGAGGGCATCACAGCCCATGAAGAAGAGGCGTGGCACAGGGTTTGCAGGGTAGCCTACAGGAGTGACCACCATGAAACTTGCCGGTCCATGAAGAGTTACTCGGCCCGTGATGGTCTATCGTAGTCCTTGCCTTGGGATCATTCTCTGAGGTCTCAAGGAGGGGTCACCACAGAGGGCTTCACAACCCGTGGTGTTCACCACGGTCCATGGTCCCTTAATGTGGACCTCATCCTGTAGGACTAAGCTTTAGGGTTACTACTGCGGTGGCTCACCATGGGACGTGGTGCGTACCATTGATCATGATATCCCTTCCGTGATCATCATTTGGCGCTAAAATTTATAGGTTTCAGAAATTTCAGATTTTGATCCTCATTTTCCGACTTTCTAAATTTAGAAGTCTTATAGCTCCTCATCTCTTGATGAATGAGGTCCTCAACTCTATGAAGGAGAAGAAGGAACACCAGTGTATAGATGACGACAACCACAACGCTTAGCCCAATTCACGGATTAGACCCTTGAGATTCATTCGGAATCCCGATCAAGAAAACTTTATATGATACCTTACCAAATTTGATTTTTCAGACTTAACGGAACTATCAAAATTCAAATATGAGGTCTTGTTGACCTAGAATCCAAAAAGTCACAATTAAACTAACTAAAGCCTCCAAAATACCAAAATGAGCTCAGTACCTCCAAAAATTCAACCAATGCTACTCCTAGACCTAAAATTATCCTCAAATCTAACGGAGTTGTCATAATTCCATTTAGAGCATCGGAACTCCAAAAGTTGAGAAAGTCAAACCTTGTCCTAAAATTCCTCAATTTTTAAACTTAAGACCTCAAATCTTCGTTACAACTCCAAATCTAAATCTGTCAATTCTACAAGACCAAATTCCATATTCCAGGGCTGTTGGAATTGACAAAATTTCATTCCGAGACTAGTAGCTCTGGTTGGTCTCAAATACCTCTTTTAAATATTTTAAGACTTTAAAAACTCAAAACTTCCAATAACTCAACTTTCTCATGGATATTCCCTAAAACCAACACCCAATATAGATCTGAAAAGACTCAGGGCAACTATGGGTGGGGTAAAATGGTTATTTTACAAAAATTACTAAAAATGACCTTAAGGATCATTACGATTATCACCACTTATCTTCAAAGAGAATGATTGATTATGTAAGCAAGTAGATTAAAGTAAAAGAAGAATTTCCCCACCAGTCTGTAAGGAAGAATTTGAGTAATATAGAGTACTTTTTCTTCTCTATTTTCCAACACTTAGTATTAGAGTCGGGTTTAGGTTCACTAGATTTAACAGGCCAGGTCATTTTATTTAATCAAAATTTATTAATTCGGAAGTCTGAGTCAATTATCAATATTGTGTATTGTTATCTGTTTAATTTTGAAATAATTATAAGTTGAAAGTAGAAAGTTGAAACTTGAATGATAGAATTACTTACATTATATACTTACAAATTACAATATATATCAACATAAAAATATACTCACAATATATACTATTTATAATAACAGAATACTCATAATATACTATCTATTATAATATATATATATATATTATTCAAACAATATACTTACATTTGCAATATATAAAATTACAAATTACAACTTACAACTTAGAAGATATTAAAATAAAAGTATTTTGAATTTTTATATGTCTATACTTGTTTAAGTAATATTTGTTAACATTATTTTTCAAGTATTGACTTAATTATAGTGACTACAATTTTAATTTTCAATATATGATTATGTAGAGTAATTAAAATTATTTAATTGAAGATATACAAATTTTGTGAAAAAAGAAATCAAGAAAGGCAAAGACTTAATGAGTTTTTGACTTTATTAATAGATTGATAAAATTCAAAACATACAAAGTTACAATTAGTTGTCTCTAATTTCATAAACTTAAATTATAAAAATAAAACATGAAATATGAGAAATTGTAAATCTACATATTTTGAATCATCGATCTCAAATTTTTGTATTATAATTAACAAAAATTGGCTCGTGTAACGATTCCTCTGGTCATTATGGGAAGATCAGTTGTAAAATAATTTGGGCTAGTAATGTTTTCATGTAATTACTTGAAAATTTCAGGCTAGGTGAGTCTCAGAAAGAATCGGAGTGAGGTAAGGTGAGGTTTAGGGCAATCTGAATTAGGATTGGGGTTAATTTCTAAGCGTGGATTGGTTTTTCTATTAGATAAGATGTTAAGTAGTCCATAGAACTTTTTAAAATTAAATTCGGGTGAGTAGAACTTCATTATCGAACTTAGTGTGAGGGGTGATTTTAGAGCGTCAAGATTTGAGGGTGTGTTGCGAAATGGGAATTTAGGAAAAGATTTTTGAGCTTCTGTCCCGTACAAGCCGCCATAGCTGGAAGAATCCCACTATAGCGGGCTACTCGCAATTTAATGTAGAAAAAGTTTTTAAATTATTTATTATTTTGCAACTTTGTTCTTGGGAAAATAAAGGGCGGCCTAGGGCTATTTCTTCAGTATTCCACCAAACTCTTAGTTAAAGGTAAGTTAATTACTCCCCTATCTCGTAATTTGATTTTAAGCCTTAGAATCCATGATGGAAACCTTAAGGGAGGATTTTAGATTGAATTAATGGTGGGAAAAAGTTCTGGTTTGGGTAGAATGATCATGAAATTGGCCTAGGAGTAGGACTAAGTTATAATCCAAGTTTATTAGGCCATTGCTTATTAGTTATGCGATTTATTGTTTGTTTTAGACCAAGAACTAGCCCAGACACTACAAAAGGAGAAAACTCAAGTTCTGTAGAGCATTCTGGCTTGTTTCAAGGTAGGTGATGATTGTTGTTTTCCTTTTTATGTTATATATTCTTGTCAATTGCATCTTTAGTATTGCATGCATGATATATGATTAGGAAAAAAGGAAAGAACATGATTTTAAATGAAAGTTGTTGCCAGTCGCATGCAATGAATGTGTTTACTTGGGTGTGCAAGTGTGATTTCTATTCATTGTGATTGTGATTATGTTATGATGATTGTATCGGGTACCATGCTGGTACATATTATTATTGGATCGGGTATCACGCCAGAAAATATTATTATTTGATCGGGTACTACACCAATACATATTATTATTGGATTGGGTGTCATGTCGATATACTAATAATTAGAATGAGTACCATGGCGATATACTAACAGTTTGTGTGTGGGTTCCATGAGAGGACCGAATCGGCTGTTGTGCTGTGGTTGTTTCATGCTTATTATGCATATCAACTCAGGGTAAGGATTGAGAGTCTGCATATTGCAATGTTGTGATTAAATTGTTTATTATCTGTTTTACTAAGTTGTGATTATGTGCTTATATTTTGTATTACTGGAACTAGCCATATGATTCTACCAGTACATGATGATTTGTATAGTGATACTGCACTTCCTCTTTGTTTGTTGAGTACATTGAATATTTAGATGGTTATTGACATACCTCAACTGTGAGATTTCCAATCTCTGAATTCAAGGGTGAGCTATCTCATTTAGGCAACTGTGTATTCCTCCTAGTTGTCGTGTCCATCTTTCGAACACATACACTTTCAACTAGACTTATATTTTGTTTTGTTGGGTTGCATACTCCTTATTGTAGATATGTTAGAGTTTTGGTACAATACTTTCAAATTCTAGGGGGTTTATTTCCGCAATACTTTTTATAATATTGATTAACTTTATGAGAGCTCAATATTTTTTCTTATTTTAAATGTTATCTAGTGTTCTATATAATGTTTTTCATTTTATGAATTATTTTATGGGTTAAGTGCCATGATCCAGGAGGGTACCTAGACGTGGCTGGAACTCAAAATCCATTACTGGATTCCAAATGAATCCCTTGGCCTGGTCACACATCCATTCATTCAATTTTGGATATGGGTTAGGAATTACACCACTGCATCTTTTTCCTTTTCCAAAGAAGTTCAATCAGCAAAAGACTTAAAGTAAAGAGATAAATATGTGGGCAATTCCAATCAAGAATCTAACTCAATGAAGGAAGGCCATTAGCTAACAAATCAAACTCTAATCTATGTCATGAGAATAGTCTGACTAGAACAATTCAAGGAATAGAAATACTCAATCAACCTATCCTTATCTAATTATGAAGCCTCTATCACTACTGTCTAAATGGTGCCAATGACAAGTTCATGGCTACCTCAAATCAAAATAAAAAGACTAAACTCAAAGTAAAAATAACATAAGTGGTATCCTCCGAATGCAGAGGAGAACTCACCAATGAGCTGAATGAAAACATTTCCTAATGGTGCGTCTGTTGATGATCTCTAGAACCTGTCTCTGAAAAGATGAAGATGCAAAGGGTAAAGAGTCTTGATTGCCCTTGAGATTTTACATATCAGCTTCAGAAGATTCAATTGGATCATTCTTGATGCAGGTCTAAATGGACGTCATGTAATATGGCATAATGGGACATAAATCAAGGTAGGAGAATATCAATTATGATATCTCAAATCAGAAAGATGAGAAACTCAATCAGGATGTCATTAGTCTTAAGTAAGAATAAGGTTTAGACAGAGACCAATCATATACAATCCAATCCAACCATTAGAGTACTATCAAGACCTATCTGAGAGTTTCTCTTATCCGACAACCATCACCTATGATCTGGTGAGACACAATGAGCCGACGTCATTTCCACGTCCATCCAATACATTGCTAGGGTAAGAGATGACTTAACCAATCAAGGAACTACAATCAATCAAGTCTACTTTAGGGACAACAAGGGAATTCATCCGATTTACGTACAATCCTCACCTACGTTGCCCACATAGTTGTTGAGTTTGAGTTGTTAGTTACTCTCACTCAATTTAGTGCTCGATACTCCTCTCAAGACTCAACGCTCATAAGACTCTATCCAATCAGTTCAATCTAGTTATTCGACAAGTCTCATTTGGACTCTTACCAATTCATCAATTCTATCACAATCAAACCTCTTAACCAATCATATTATTCAGTCAGACCCATAATTCTAGTAAAATAAATACATGCATTTATGAAAGTGTTTATTTCAAATCAATTATACATGCTCAATCATAGATTTTTAAGAAGACCTTCAATTATCTCCATCATTTAGTTAGGGTTTTTATAAGGAGAAACATATTCATTTATTTCAAGTGTTTAATTCATGAAAACTATCAATTATGCAAGGTTATGCAAAAATATACTAGGATTTAAAGAGAACTTTCGGGAATTCATTCACGGGGGACTCAAATCACTCACTACTCAAACAATCATATACTTAGGGAACATGGAAGAACTTGATCTATGCTTTTATTTAGACTTACATACCTAAAAATCGAAGGAATGATCTAGACTTGAAGGAATGGCTTGAAAACTTGAACCCTAACTTTCTTTCTTCTCTCCAATTCTCTTCTCTCAATTTTCTAAGTGCAAAATAATAGAAAATACCCTTAGGGACTGATAAGGGACAAATTTTAGTCCCAAAATGGTTTGGATCAAGTTTGGGAAAGGTGGGGAAAAGTCAAAAATGCCCTTCATTAAATAAATCTGAAAAATAAGTTCGGGTGCACTATTGGCACGTCGTGCCAGGACCAAACTACAACAGCTTCTTTTGGATGCACTGCTAGTGTGCCATGCGAGGCCCCAAACTACTGTACCATGTAATTCTAATCTAGCAGTGTCTGAAAAAACTATCATAACCTTTTACTCCAAACTCAAAATAAGGAAACCTTTATGGAGTTGGAAAGAGAACATGTAGATATTCAATTTGATAGGTCATGGGCCACCTAAATTTTAATATTATGAGAGCTATGGTCATTTGAAAGTTACCCTGATATGATCTTATACGAAAACTCAATCGATGAAGGATCTTTAAACTCGACTTAGTTCTAGAGGTTTCTTATGACCCTAATTTACCTCTAATACACCTCAAATACTTAGAAATTGATTCTAAAACATATATACAATTAGAAGTCATCGGGCTCAGGCCTATACGCATAAGAAAAATGGCTTGGGTCTTAACTTAAAAACTTTTGGGGCATAACAATATCTCCCTCTTAGGATCATTCATCCTCAAATAATGAGTAAACCAAGGATGTACTCGAGAAAAAAATAACAATCAAGACTCAATCATTCAACCAATCAAATGCTCTAAATAATCAACTATTTAAACTCTAGGATAGTCAAACCAATTCAAATCAAGAATAGGAACAGAACGTCAACATCACATTGATGGGCATGAATAGATGCGGATATTTGGCTTTCATATCTTTCTTAGATTCCCATTTGGTTTCCTCAACAAATTGATTCCTCCATAAGACTTTGACTAAGGCAATAACTTTGGTCTTCAATTTGCGAACCTGATGTTCAAGAATTTGGAGAGAAATCTCTTCATAGGATAAGTTATCCTTAAATCTAACCAATGAAGATCTCCCAAGCACTTTTTCAACACCGAGAAGTGAAATACCAGATAAAATATGGCTAACTTAAAAGGTACCTCTAACTTATAAGTGACACTCTCAATCCTCCTCACAATTTGGTAAGGACTAATGTATCGGAGACTAAGCTTTCCCTTCTTTCCAAATCTCATGACACCATTCATGGGTGACATTTTCAAGTACTCCCAATCATTCACCTCAAACTCTAAGTCTCTCCTTCTTACATCAGTATAAGATTTCTGGCGGCTTTGGGATTTCTTCAACCTCTATCAAATAACCTTCACTTTCTCCATATATTGTGAAAAAAATCAGGCTCAATCAACTCAGCTTCATCAACTTTAAACCACCCAATTGGTGATCTACATCTCGTCCCATACAAAGCTTCATAGAGAGCCATCTAAATACTTGTATGATAGCTATTACTGTATGCAAACTCAATGAGAGGTAAGTTATCATCCCAATTAACTTTGAAGTCAAGTATACATGTTCTCAACATATTCTCCAATGCCTGGCCATCTGTCTGGGGATGAAAGAATGTACTAAGATTCACCTTTGAACCCAGTCCTTCTAAAGAGATCTACAAAACTAGGAGGTGAATTGAGCTCCTTTGTCTGAGATGATATACAAGGGAACCCCATGCAATTTGACAATCTCTCAAATGCATAATTTGGCATAATCCTCTATGGTGTCTGTCATCTTAAGTAGGTTGATTTGGTAATTTAATCCACAATAACTCAAATCAAATCGTGCTGCTTTTGGGACCTCAGCAAACCTGTAATAAAGTCCATATTGATCATCTCCTATTTTCATTCGGGGATCTTAAAGTTTTGGGCCAACCCACATGGCCTTTGATGTTCAACTTTAACCTATTGACAATTTGGGCACTTAGAAACAAATTTAACAATATATCTCTTCATTCCACTCCACCATATACTTCTCTCAATTCATGGTACATCTTTATAGAACCAGGATGAATAGAGTATCTGGAACTATGAGCTTCAGCCATAATCCTCTCTCGGAAATCATCAACAATCAGGACATACAATCTATTCTGGTACCTCAACACACCATCTCACCTTTTATTTGTGAACAACTTCCTTGAACTAAAATAGGATAGGATATTAGTATTGATTTCCTTTCACCTCTGCCAACAGAGATGATGCAGGCCTATTTTGAACATTAACTCCACCTTCACTAGACTCCTTAAGTTGGACTCCCAATCGGGCTAATCTATGAACTTTTTTAGCCAATTATTTCTTTCCCTTCTCAACATGGGCATTGCTACCCATAGACAACCTGCTATGAGCATGTGATAGAGAATGCTCATGTCATAATTCTTGAGCAACTCTAGCCATTTCCTCTGCCTCAAGTTGAGCTCTTTCTGACCGAAGACGTATTGCAAACTCTTATGATCAGTGAACACATCAACATGTACTCCATACAAATAATGGCGCCAAATTTTAAGAGAAAATACAATATCTTCCAACTCAAGGTCATGAGTTGGGTAATTTCTATCATGAATCTTATGTTGCCTAGAAGCATAAGCTATCACCTTTCCCCTTTATATCAATACACATCCTAAACCAACTATAGATGCTTCAAAATAGATTACAAAATCATCTGTTTCATCGGGAAAAGTTGAAACAGGAGCAGTGGTCAGCTTGGTCTTCAATTTCTAGAAACTCTCCTCACAAGCATCAGACCATTCAAACTTAGCTTTCTTTTGGGTCAGCTTGGTGAATGGTGAATGGTGATGATATGGATGAGAATTTGTAACATCCCTCAAAAATGCTCACAAGTGCCTTAAGAATACCTTGGGATTAGGCCATGCATGTAATGCATTATCCTTAATCTTTTTAAAAAATCTAAGTTCAGAATATCGATCAGGGGTCAAAACCTGTAGAAAAATAGTTTCGATGGATTTTTAAGACCCGTATATCGAAAGATAGTTTTTCAAAGAAATTGCGCAAAATAGTAAGGTGCACGACAAGTTCGCATCGCGGACTTGTTCGGCTCCACATTGCTGACCTGGCGATGATTTTTCATGGCCGAAATTAGTTTCAGTAAGGATATTTTAGACTTTTCCCAAATTGTTAGATAATGAACCTAGATGTTTTTAGGACCTAATTCAACTCTATAAATTAACCCAAACCTCTATTCTATTCATTCTTCTATAATTTACCTAATCCAATATTTCTCTATCTACAAAAGACTCTCAAAAACTTCATTGAAGGCTTCAAGTAAATTACTCAAGCTCTCCATCAAAACTCTCAGGTTCTTTCAAATTATTTGGTGTTCTCACTTAAGGTATGTGGGTATTGATTCATGGATTCTTTCATCCATGAAACCCAATCAATTTCTCAAGTTTTCTATCAAATTAAAGTAAGGTATTTTATGGGTTTTATGATCTCTACTCCTATTGCATGAATTTTGAATCAAAGTATGATCATGAGTCTAGTTTAATATAAATTGATGGTTATTGTATTAAATTGAAGACTTTTTCCATGAATACTCCTATTTTTATTTCTAGGGTTCATGATGTAAAATATGAGTATTTTCAATTATACTTCCTAATGATACTATCTACATGAATTATGTATGGGCTGAAAGAAAGTTTATGATCATGCATGTTTTCAAGTCAATTTTCATGATTTTCAAGTCAATTGATCATGTCTTACCCTAATTTTAAGTATAAGCTATGATCATGAATCTTCAGATTATAATGATGAAAGGACAATTCTCACATTACAAGTATGTTATGAAAATGAGCTACTCTATGATTTTCAAACCTATGATCATGACTATGATATATGAAATTATAATTTCTATGCTATGTAAGTATTCCATGGGATTTGACTTAGCACCGAATGTGGACTTGAGGTGGGGGCTCAAAGTATGGGGTCCTTATACAAAGTCTCTTATCTCATAACTACGTGCCACCATAGGATTGCCTTTTGGCCTAGCTAGTAGATCCACATACAGCATATGTATGACCCACCTAGTAGGGTAGAGTCTACCTTGGCAAGTAGATTCCCCTTTCCTCCGATGTAGGGGTAATATTGGGATTCTATGTTATAGCTCGCATGGTCTTATTGTCGGTTATGGTTCATATCCCTATTGTCCTTTTTATGTTTTAAATGACTAATCCTATCTTTTACTTTATATGATACTCTTATGGTTTATTATGTATTGATCCTTCTTAAAGACTACTTATGATCTTTACTACTTCCCCTATCATGCTATTTAAAATGGCCATTTGTACAAACATGGTTTTTTATGTATTGCATTGCCTTATAATTAGTACATTCCAACTACTAATGCATACTTTTTGCCTACATTGTCTCATAATGTAGGGGTTGAGGTTGAAGATCATATTCGTCCACATGGCTAGTTAAGTTTTTCTATCCGGTGGTGTTTGTGATGAGTCCTCATTTATCGGGGATCAGTCATCGAGTTGGTTATTATTTTCAAGACTTTTATTATATTTCATTTTGAGGGTGAGCTAGGGACATGTTTTAGCCCCCGCCCATACTCATGTGTAGAGGCATCTAGTTGGACAAAATATTTCGAGTCTATGTTGTCATGTGACATTCTTAAATTTCTATTCATAGTTTAAACTCTCTTATGATGTTTTTGCTTTTGATTTACCTTATGTATGCTTATGATATATAGAAGAGTCTTGGTTGGAGCCCTTCGGGTTTTTGATCGCCATGTTATGACTAGGCCCTAGGTTAGGTCGTGATAGAATCCCTCTACAAACCTTCGGTAATAACTAGCCAAACCCAAGAAGCTTTTTATATCAGTTGGGGATGTGGGTCTGGGCCAATTCTTAACTGCCTCAATTTTTTGGGTATCAACCCGGATACCATCTCCAGATATAATGTGGCCTAGGAAAGCCTCTAATTCAAACCAAAATTCACATTTGGAGAACTTTGCATACAATACCTGAGTCTGGAGGACAACTCTAAGGTGATAGGCATGCTCTTCCTTATTCTTGGAGTACAACAGATTATCATCAATTAAGACAATCATATCAATATACGACTTAATCACCTGATTAATGAGATCTATAAAGGATGCAGGTGCATTATTCAAACCAAAGGACATGACCAAGAACTCAAACTGGCCATAACAGGTCCGAAAAGCTGTCTTTGAGATATCACACTCTCTCACTTTTAACTGATGGTAACCTGGCCTTAGGTCTATCTTTGAGAAATAAGTAGCACCCTAAAATTGTCAAACAAATCAACTATCTTGGGGAGAGGATACTTATTCCTTATAGTAACCTTGTCAAGTTACCAATAATCAATGCACATTCTAAGGGACCCATCTTTCTTTCGCACGAATAGAACAGGAGTGCCCCAAGGTAAGACACTTGGCCTAATAAATCCCTTATCTAGGAGATTTTTCAACCATTCTTTAAACTCAACGGGAGCCATCCTATATGGAAAAATAAAGATAGGTTGCATATCAGGAAGGACATCAATCCCAAAGTCGATCTCTTTATCAAAAAGGACTTCGGGCAGATCCTTAGGAAACACTTCATGAAACTCATTAACAATCGAGACAAACTCAAGGGATAGAGACTCCATACTATCATCTTTGACTCGCGCGAGGTGATAAACACACCCTTTTGAGATTAACTTTTTTACCCTAAAGTAAGAAATAAATTTACCTTTAGGCACAATAGGACTACCCTTCTATTCTAA
This sequence comes from Solanum dulcamara, assembly GCF_947179165.1. Classification (NCBI taxonomy): domain Eukaryota; kingdom Viridiplantae; phylum Streptophyta; class Magnoliopsida; order Solanales; family Solanaceae; genus Solanum; species Solanum dulcamara. Next base: position 72,962,550 of record NC_077237.1, read on the forward strand.
GAAAGGCTCATTTGGGAATTTGAAATTAACAATCTAAGTCCTACAATTAACAGAGGCATAATAGGTATAAAGCTAGTCTATGCTGAAAATCACATCAAAATCAACCATGTCCAACTCAACTAAGTCAGCCATGGCATCCCTGTGAAAGATTGACATAATACAATCTCTATAGACCCTCTCAGCTAAGATAGACTTACCACTGGGAGTAGACACACTGAAAGGCTCAAGAAGACAAATAGGTAATTTTTTAAACCTATTAGACATATAAGGGATAACAAATGACAAACTAGCACCCGGATCCAACAAGGCATACCAATCATAAGAAAAGACTCAAAGCATACCATTGACAATATCTAGCAAGTTCTCCTGATCTTGAAGACTACTCATGGCATATAAATGGTTTGAAACCCCGCCTGTACCAGTAATAGTACCCCTCCAATTTCCTTGAACTAGTGGTGCTAGAGAAAAAGATTGGGCTTTGCTGTCCCACATTAGACATTCTCTATGAAATTCACCCACTTGGCCGCACTTATAGCTCCTATTCTCCCCTCATGACATTCTCCCAAGTGAAGTTTTCCACACTTGCCACATGGTGGCTTACCTCTAGAACCTTGAGCCACACTAGCTTGTGACTGAAAACCCTAGAATCTAATGTTTTGGGACCTCTATTCATTTCTGATCCTAGGTAAAGGTGCACTAGTAGATGATGAAGATGGCCCAGATGGCCGTGTCTGAAAATGGCTCCCATTCCTATTCCATCTCTTACTAACCTCATGGATGGATGTCTTAGCCCCCTTCTCCTAAACTCCTTCCAATCCAACAGCTTCTCTTTCTCTTTCTGTTGTACATAAGTCATCAACCTACCAATATCCATGTCTCCAACCAATATTGCTCCCCTTCCCTATTTCTTAGTTGAACAACCCAGTCCATCCACATACAAACTCATTCTACTCCTCATATCAACAACCATCTTTGGAGCATAGCGGGACAATTGTGTGAATTTGAGATTGTACTCCTACATAGTCATAGAGCCCTATTTCAAATTCAAGAACTCTCTTACCTTAGCTCTCTTGGTAAGAAATGACCTAAAAAAGCTTTCTCAAATATTTCCCAAGTCAGCACTGGTGCACCCTCTACTTTATTCTTCCTCCACTGGTCAAATATTATGACTACAATCTGACAACACCCTTGAGATAATAGGAAGCTAACTCAACCTGCTCAGCATCAATCACATGCATACACTTTCTAAAGCTCATCTATATAATTCTCTGGATCTTTATTAGGTATAGACCTGATGAACTTAGGCGGGTTCATCCTCAAGAACTCACGGATCCTAGATGTGTCTGGAGCATCCTATCTACCTGCTCCCTATTAGACCACTGTTGCTGTCACTTTTTGAGACAAAGTCTAAATGGTTTGGCGTATCTCAGCATTTGAGATGTCAGCCTATGATGGCTACTCTGCAGGTATGGCTGTCCCTCAAGAACTTGTTATTTAGGTTGGTTAATATTTTTCCTAGTTGGGCATCTTCTTCCCCTGGCTTGTCTAGTAGTTCTCCTTGGAAGTGTGATCTAAAGTCAAAACCTGAACACATGAATTAAAGTTGAACTTTTATAGAGTTAAACTCTATCACACGAACTCAAAATGTAAAAGAAGTAAAATGATTCCTAATGCCATATAGCCTCCTAATTATAAGTGTGGTGCACGACACACCCATTAGCAGAACTCTACTAAACACGGCTTCATACACACCCTAGGACTTTTGAACTCTGTGCTTTAATAACAAGTTTGTCATACCTCGAGAGGGTACCCTAGACGTGGTCGACACATACAAATCATTACTGGCTACAAAGATAACTACTTGGACTGGTCATACATCTGTTTATTCATTTAATCAGTGAAAGAATTAAAATAAAGAGACAAATAGATAGGAAATTCCAATCAATAATCTTACTCAAAGAAGAAAGGCCATAGGCTAAAAAATCAAAATCTAATATATGTCATGAGAATAAATTGATAAGAACAATTCAAGGAATAGAAATATTGAATCGACCCATATTTATCTAGTCTATGAAGCCTCTATCACTACTGTCTAAATGGTGCCAATGACATGTTTATGACTATCTCAAATCTAAATGAAAATCCTAAACTCAAAGCAAGAATAACATAAGTCGTATCCTCCGAATAAAGATGAGGACTCACCAATTAGTTGCATGTGAATAGATCCTCAACGGTACACCTATTGATGATCTCTAGAACCTGCCTCTACATCATGAAATAATGCAGGTAGAATAATATCAGTTCAGATATCTCAAATCAGAAAAATGAGAAACTCAATCAGGATGTAATTAGTCTAAAGTAAGAATAAGGTTTAGACAGAGACCAATCATATACAATCCAATCCAATCATTTGATTACTATCAAGACCTATCTGGGAGCTTCTCTTATCTGACAACCATCACGTATGAGTCGGTGAGGTCCAATGAGCTGACATTCTTGCAATGTCCATCTAATACTTTGCCATGGTAAAAGATAAATCAACCAATCAAGGATCCATAATAAATTAATCAAGTCCACTTTAGGAACAAGAAGGGAATTCATCCGATTTATGATACAATCCTCACCTGCGTTGGCTACATAGTTATTGAGTTTGAGTTGTTAGTTACTCAAACTCAATTCAGTGCTTAATACTCCTCCCAAGACTCAATGCTCATAAGACTCTATCCAATCAGTTCAATCTAGTCATTTGACAAGTCTCATTTAGACTCTTATCAATTCATCAGTTCTATCACAATCAAACCTCTCAACCAATCATATTATCCTGTCAGACCCATCATCAAGTGAAATAAAGACATGCATTTATGAATGTGTTTAGTTCAACTCAATTATCTATGCTCAATCTTAGAATTTTAAGAAGACTTTCAATTATCCCCATCATTTAGTTAGGGTTCTTGTAAGGAGAAACATAATCATTTATTTCAAGTTTTTAATTCATGAAAATGATCAATTATGCGAGGTTATGAAAAAATATACTAGGGTTTAAAGAGACCTTTCAGGGACTCATTCATAGGGGACTCAAATCACTCACTACTCAAATAACCATATGCTTAGGGCACATGGAAGAACTTGATCCATGCTTTTAGTTAGCCTTACATACCTGAAAATGGAAGGGATGATCGAAACTCGAAGGAATGACTTAAAAACCTTAAACCTTAAATTTCTTTCTTCTCTCCAATTCTCCTCTCTTAATGTTCTAAGTGTAAAATGAGAGAAAATAATTATAGGGTATTGATAAGGGATGAATTTTAGTCCCAAAACAGTTTGGGTTAATATTGGGAAAGATGGGAAAAAGTTCAGAATGCCCTTTATTAAAAGAATTCTGAAAAATGGGTTTGGGCGCACTGCTGGTGCGCTGCGCCAGGTTCTAAACTACTGCAGCTTGTTTTGGGTGCATTGCTGGCGCACCACGCCAGGCCCCAAACTACTGCAGCCTGTAATTCTAATCTGGAATTCTCTTGGGGAAATGGTTATAACATTTTAATCTAAACTCAAAATAAGGCAAACTTAGTGGCGTTGGAAAAAGGACACATATATATTTAATTTGATAGGTCATGATACACCTAAATCTTAATATTATGAGAGTTATGGTTGTTTGAAGTTAATCCTTATATGATCTTATAAAAAAACTCAATTGTTAAAGAATCTTTGAACTCAACTTATTACTAGAGGTTCCTTGTGACCCTAATTCACCTTTAATGCACCTCGAATATATAGGAATTGATCCTATAACATATATACAATTAGAATTCATCAGGCTCGGGTCTATACATATAAGAATAATGGATCGAGTCTTAGCTTAAAAAAAATTGGGGTATAATATTAATTTGGGTTAATAATTAGTTCTCTCACCGAAGGATAAGTGTGGTGCCACTCAAGATGGATCGGGGGCATAACAAAGTTGGTATCAAACCCAAGGTTCATTTATTACATTGTATCAAAATGAGTTTAGTAGAGTATTGCAGAATGGTACGGAGAGGTCTGTACTTTTCTTCGAGAGGTTATAGGACTTTAGGAAAAAATTCTTTTTTCTTCTTTCATACAATGAATTGATTCCAATTGGTATCTAATTTCCTTCTCTCTTCTGTGAATAGATAATTGACATTCGACATAATAGTGCAAAGAAAGTAGCTCCAGTGATTAATCCAGTAGTATGAGGATGTGGTAGAAGTAGAGGCAGAGGGAGAGGTAGAGGTAGAGGGAGAGCAACATCCACTAGGAGTGGAGCTCGGAAGGAAACTGAGCCTAGGTAAGTGACCCCTCCCCTACCCCAGAATCATGTGGAAGAGGAAGTTGATATAGAAATCGTGTAGGCTACTGATCCAGAAGTGGTGACACATGTTGGGGGTATAGTTCTTCCCCTTATGTCTACTAAGGGTTTTTGAGTGAGTTAGCATGCATTGGAGCCACTTCAACGGTATCGGCTCCTCAGGCTCCAGAGACTCATCCTATGGCTACTACTCCCAAGATGGAGGATGCTTCATACACTGATTCATTCTTTAGTCCTTTGCTGGTCCTGTGATGACTGGTATTGAACATGAGATGCTAACAAATTTTCTTAAGTTAAAGCCCCCAGTATTTCAGGGCATACATAGCGAGGATGCCTTTGAATTTATTTAAGATTGTTATGAGAGGTTGCACTAGTTGGGCATTGTGTAACAACATGAGGTCGAGTTTGTTACGTACCAATTACAGGGTAGATCTAAATAGTGGTGGAGAGTGTTTATGGATATTATTCATCAATTTTTCCTCTACTAACTTAGACTCGGTTCCACATCTTATTTCTAGAGAAGTACATGCCTCGAACTTTAATAGACCATAAGAAAGATGAATTTCTGTCTCTGGAGTAGGTTAGTATGTCAGTTTCAACCTATGAGGCTAAGTTTTACACCTTGTATTGATATGTTACTCGACTGGCGAGCACTGAGGAAGAGAGGATTTGCCTCTACGTGAAAGGACTGGATACTGATTTGCAGGTCTTGTTTGTTCATATGACTTCAGCTAGTAAGAACTTTAATGAAGTGATAGATTATGTGAAGATGATCGAGGGAGTTTGAAAGGTTAGGCAAGCCAAGGTATTGGCTAAGATCTCTAAGAATAGGGGCAACTTCAGCAGTCCTAATTCTACAGGTTCTATTTAGTATGTATATTCAGCTTGTTTGATTCAGTTTTCTATGCCCATTTCTAGGGTTGTTACTTGGGATTCCCATAATAGTTTCTGATTCAAATGGTGAAAGAGTTTCTTATTCATCAGCCAATAGTCGTTTACTTGACCACGTATGTTTTAATTAGGTGGGCCATGACACTTTCAGAGGTAATTCCCTAACCCATAGATAGTGGACCAGATACATCAACAGGCATGGGTTGTAGTACCAGTAGGAGGAGATAGTAATGGTAAAGAACACTCACAGGGTGGATGAGATGGTGATCAAAAAGGTCGTGAAAGCCAAGAAAATGGTAATGGAGGAAGAGAAGTGGAGCGACCAGTTAGAGCAGATGCTCATTGTGATTATAGAGCTCAGTGTTATGCCTTTTTCAGGATGATCAGAGGTTAAGGCATCATACATCATGATTATAAGTACTATTCTTATCGGTGGTCGAATCACTACTGTCTTGGTTTATTTGGGTTCTGCTCATTCATATGTGTTAATTAAATTTTCTTTGGGATTTGACTTAATTTGTGATATCCTTGATGCTCCCATTCACATTTCTACCCTACTTAGAGAGTCTATAGTAGTTACTCATGTATGCATTATCTATTTTGTATGGGTTTTCAGACTTGGGTAGATTTGATTATATTGAATATGATTAACTTTGATGTGATCTTGGAAATAACTTGGTTGTCCCCATTTTATGTTGTGCTTAATTATAATGCTAAGATCATAACCCTAGAGATCCTAGTTAGGGAAATATTAGAATGGGAAAAGGTGTACAAGCCTAAGACATTAAATATCAAAGTTTCAGGAAGTCTTTCCTACAGATTTGTCAGGTATGCCTCCGAATCGAGATATTGTCTTTTGCATTGACTTGCAGTCTTAAATGGAATCTGAGTAAAGTGAGGTATAGGAAAATCTAGGTAAGTATTAGGGCTAATGTCTAAGCGTATATTGGTTTTCTAATAGCTAGGACATTAAGTAGTTCATAGGACTTTTCGAAATTAAATTTGCATGAGTATAACTCTTGTTGTTAAACTTGGTGTGAAGAAGTTATTTTAGAACATCAATACTTGAGGGTGTGTCATGAAATATGGAGTTGGGGAAAGATTTTGGAGGTTCTGTCTCCGTACAAGCCACCACAGTAGGTAAAATCCCTCTATAGTGAGGCTGCTATTGCGGGCTGGGAGATGCTATAGTGGCATAATCGCAATATAATGCAGAAAAAGTCTTAAAATCATTCATTATTCTGGAACTTTGTTCTTGGGAAAAAAGGAGCAACCTCGTATTGTTTCTTTAGTTTTTTCCACCAAACTCTTGTTTAAAGGTAGGCTAATTACTCCCCTAACTCATAATTTGATTCTTAAGCCTTAGAATCAATGATGAAAACCTTAGGGGAGGGTTTTAGCTTGAAGTAATGGTGGGGGAAAAGCCTTGGTTTGGGTAGAATGATCATGGAATTGGCCAAGGAGTAGGATTAAGTTATAATTCAGTCTTACTAGGCCATTGTTCATTGATTATATAATTTACTATTTATTTTAGATGAGGAACAAGACAAGACACTACAAAAGGATTAAGTTATAATTCAGGCTTGTTTTGAGGGAGGTAATGGTTGTTGTTTTCCCATTTATGTTATATGTGCTTGTCAACTGCTTTATTAGTATTGCATGCATGATATATATTTATAGAAAAAGGAAACAACATAATTTGAAATGAAAGACATTGTCAATCACATGCAATGAATATGTTTACTTGGGTGTGCAAGTGTGATTGCTATTCATTCTTGTTGTGATTTTATGTGTGCTTGATAATTGGATTGGGTACCACGCTGGTACATATTATTATTGGATTGGATATCATGCCGGTACATATTGTTATTGAAACCAGTACTACGCTAGTACATATTATTGTTGGATCAGATACCATGTTGGTATATTAATAATTGGAACAGGTACCATGCCAGTATACTAACAATTTATGTGTGGGTTCCATGAGAGGACCGGGTTGGCTATTGTGTCATGGTTGTTTCATGTTTATTATGCATATCAACTCAGGGTAAGGACTGAGAGTCTGGGTATTTGTATGTTGTGATTAAATTTATTATCTATTTTACTAAGTTGTGGTTGCCTGCTCATATTTCGTATAACTGGAACTAGCCGTGTGATCTTACTAGTACATGGTGGTTTATGTACTAGTATTGTACTTTTTCTTTCTTTGTTGAGTACAAGGCATATTCACACGGCTGCTAAGAGACCTAAATTGTGAGATTTTCAAAATCTGAATCCAAGGGCCTATCTCATCATGATGCCATGGATTCCTCCTAGTTTTTTTGTCCATCTTTTGGACACATAACTTTTAGACTTGAGTTATGTTTTATTTTGTTGGGTTTTCATCCCCCTTATTCGAAATATGTTAAAATTTTGGTACAATGACTTTTATATTTTAGGGAATTTATTTTCACAATACTTTTTTATAATATTGATTGAGTTTGTGGGTGCTAGTGTTTTTCTTATTTAAACTGTTATCTAGTGCTATATATAAGGTTTTTCGCTTCATGAATTTTTTAATAGGTTAAGTTGGGTTAATAATTTATTCAACCATCAGAGGATTAGTGTGGGTGTCAATCACGGCGGGTCGGGGTCATGATAGTTCATAATTTTCAAAATTAACTAATTCATAATTGTAACTTGATTGTGCCGAAGGATCTCCAATTGATATTATTTCTTCAAATTCTTCTTCTGTATCTTGTGGTCTTTCTTTATTTCTTTTCTCTAATCTAATCCAATCTCTGAGGCAACTAAAACATTCAAGACATTGTTCCCCAATGAGCGTCAATTATCTCTGATCTGGTACCTTCCTTGATTAAATGTGTTCTCTGATGCAACAGTTGACATTAGAACATATAGCACATTCTTAGACATGGTTGAAAGTACTGAATGTTATTTTTGGGTATTCTTTCATCAATCCAGTGTGATAATATAATTTTATAGGAATCTAGGGTCTATCTCAAATAATATTAAGTTTGTCTCAAACTACACTCATTTGTGATGTAGGTTGTATTATATTCCAAACATATAAATTAGTAACACAATGGGTAGGCACATCTTGTGTCTGTCTTTTAATAGATGATGGCTCGTCAGAAGAATGAGATAGAAGAACAATATGAGTAGGCGTATCATTATCAAGTGACATAATAATTATGTAATGTTTGAATATGATCATTTGTATCACTAATTGTCTTAAAAATACTAGGTTCTTCTTCATTTTTAATTTCTAAAGAACTATATGTAATGCGAACAAATTCAGACATAGTAGCAAACTTCATAAACGGATTTAATATAGCACCAATCAAATAAATAAGCGAAATAAGAATAAAAATTAAAATTTTAAAATCATTTCAGTAACATCCTCTTTGTAATATACTTTAAGTTTATATTCCATATATAATAAAAAAAGGCAACTATACACATTAAAATATTACAAACAATGGGATAATAAGCACTGAAAAATTCAACAGTAGCAACATAAAAATTTTCTAAGAAATAACAATATCATTAATTTTAGTCCAATTAGATTCTTGCAACATAACTTCTGAAAATTTATATGCATATTGGTTAAACGTTGTAATTAAAGGCACTCTATAAATATTACAAGTCCTTAAAAATCATAAGTAGAATTTTACATAGTCTCTATTTCTCCAGGCATTAATCTTGGTCTAAGATTATTTTTTTCATATTTTTTTTAAATTCTTTAAGTCTAGACTTTTTATTATTTCTGAATAAAACCAACTGTATGCCTAATTTTTTCAATTATGGGCTCAAAAAAATAAAGACCATTTTTTACAATTAAATTATATATATGAAAAAAAAAACATCTAACATTGAAAAATACCCTATAATGGGGAGAGAAAACTCAATTTTTTAAAAATTAATAGAAGTGATTCTGTTAGACACATTATCAAAAGAAATACATAAAAATTTGTGTTCAATACTATAATATTTTGCAACCAATGATATAGATCCATAAATAAATTGTGCAGTATGTCTACATTGTTCATCATATTCAAATGCTAAAATATATTTTCTCATGACAAAATCACTATCTATCCACTGACAAGTAATAATTAATTAATTAATTTTAATTATAGCACGATCAAGATCGGAAGTAAGAGAAACTCTACATAGAAGATTTGTTAATAACCAACATAAATAATATGCATATTGACTATGAAATCTAAAAATATCTAATCAAGTACTTTTAAGAATACCTTTAAACATGATATTATAAATTGATTGTATATAATGAATAAAAGCATTAGAAGAAGCTAATGAAAAGGATAGACAATCCAAAGCTATCATTTTCGCTAACTCTTTACGATCCTTCATTTTATTTTTGTCCCAACTAATTTTCCTGTTTGTTGGTTAAATCTACTTTGGGTTGGTCTAGTAACACCCCACTCTTGTTGTAATCGTTCTCTCCATCCATGATGTTCTTTATCAAATGTCTAGTCAATTGACCCGTCCACCCTTATTACCTCGGTCTTATGCTCAATTATTTTTTGCAAATAAACACTGCATTCAACTAAAAATTTCCTTTTATTTAATTAAAATATTGGGATAGTTTCAAATATATACAATAAACTAATTAGTTTACAACAAATATAGTCATGTTTTATATAAAAAAAAATAGCAAAAATCATAGGAAATATATAGTGACTACACACTAACTATACAATAGAGATTATTTATATATGAGTTATACACTGAATATATATTATGATACACTAAAAAACTGAATATAACTTGACTATACATTAAATATACACTGGCTATACAACGAATGACTATTTTTTTGGTAATTGTTTTGGTCGAATGGCCACTGGGTGTAATTTACCCTAAAATATTTTCAAAATAAATTAGTTTTTTTTCTTTCTTTTAAAGTCCATGGAGGACGATTAGAAGTTCGAGATTGAGCATTACCAATAAAAATAGCAGGTCTAATTGGTGTATCGTCATCATTATTATTGGTACTTCTACTTTATTTTGTTTTTACATACCATAAGTTTCTTGAAATTCAAATGTATTCATATCATGTGCGCATATACCTATTTTTCTATTTTCATTAGGTGGTGCTTCACGCATACGAGAATAAAATCTACTTGTACTACCTCTATCAGAACCAATTTTTTCTTAATACAACTACTACCTTTGGGACACAATATTTTACTCTCTATGTCTTTTTTTATGTGGCACCCTTTTCTTTTTTATTCTGTCCCAAAAAGAATGCCATATTACTATAATTAAAAATAATTTAACTTTAAAATTTTTCTTTTACCCTTAATGAAATAATTTACAACCAAACAAGTATATAAGGATTATTTTAGACCACAAGTTTCAAAAGTTTTTCTTTATTTCTTAAATATTGTGTCAAATCAAAGGATGTCACATAAAATGATACTGAGGGAGTAACATTTTTACCTACTACTCACTATACAAATTAAATTATCAAAAATTATAAACACAAAAATAATATAATTAAATATTCAATAATTAATATACTAAAAGTAAGAGAAGGAACAAATATACCAATAATTGTCGGAGACAAAGAAAGAATTAAGCAATCGTAAAATTGATGAATTGTTGAATACTTGAAAGTTAAAAATATTCACTTGATAAAATGAACTGCAAAAAGTAATATATGATTGCTATCACTTTAATAAAGAATTAAAAGATTGTTATAGGAAAAAATGATGAAGTATAGGAAGTAATTATAGATAAAAAATGTAAGGGATTAAATTTTTAAAACAATTTTGGAGATTTTAGGCTAGTTTTCAGAAGTGGTCATTGGCCCAACGGCCACTTTCTAAAAGTGGCCTAACTATCATATTCGGAAAAATAAAAAAACTAAAAAATTTGTTACCGAGCCGATGGACCATGTATTGGTCTCTTAACGGGCCTCTCTTACAAATCTGAGGCTCCATCCGGTCCAACATGGGATCGTATCTCAACATTAATGGGATGATGATCGGTACGGTCTTACCAGTGTCGATCCTTTTAGCAGTCCGTCACTGGGTCGATCTGGCCTAGTTGACAAATTTATTTAAGGAAAATCTACCTAAATACACAACTTATTTTACCATATTTTCTAAAATTTCCTATCATTTGAAAAAATTACAAAAATACATACTCTCTCCTATTACCGGATACATTACTTTACGCAATGTATAGGTCAGATACATCACTTTATGTGATATATCTATCATATACATCACTTTACGTGATGTATTAGGAAGTACGCGATATATCAAGACGTTGATTTATGTATCCAAAATTGAGACACGATGTATCGGGACGTTGATGGATCTATTCAAAATGGGACGCCATGTATCGGGACATTTTGGAATGTATATGTATTCCATCAAATTTAAGAAATTTTTGTAATTTAAAAAAAAATAGGGATAAAATGTAATTAGCCCTTAACACTATGAGATTTGTATAAAATTTCCTTTATTTAATCTATCACTGTTACTAATTAGAAGCAGATCATGTATAGGGTAAATTTTGTAGGTTGAGTTAAATATATATATATTTTTTTGTTTCAAATATATGAGCTAAACTATTAACGAAGAATATACCTACTATTGGTTTTGTTAGCATTTTAATATTAATTTTTAATGTTAATTTGTTTAAGTTTTGGGGTCTGAATGCTGACTTCCCATATTGCAGTCATTCTGCCCATTATTGGGTAGTTTATTGGTTACCATTGGAACACTTTGTTATTAGTTGCATTACTCTATTTTGGAGTCACTTCTCTATTTACTTCACCATTATCTTTCTATTCATTGCTAGGAAGATTTCTTCACCTATAAATAGAGATGATCTTCATTTGTTTTTACACACAAGAAATATAGAGTGCATAAAAATTAGTCAAAAAAAAGAGTTCTTATTAGTTGAATGGAGGTTTTCTTTTTCTGGAGCTTTGGACTCAACTTTTGTCCAAAGATTGTTGAGATTTACTTTGTGATAAGGTTATTGTATACAGGAGGGGATAAATCAAGCGGACTACTGCTAGGACGGTGAAAATATTTGTTGCAATGGGCTTGAATCTCCTTAAAGAGAGCGAGATATCCACACCTCATCTTAAAGAGATTTTATTTTCTTTATTTTTATTTTTCAGTTGTAATTTTGTAATCTTGTAATTTCACCAATAATTTTAAGGAAATTCAAAAATTCCAACAGTTGAAAAATCCGCAGATGTTAAGATGGGAGATCTTAACAAGTCATTTCAGTTCAATAGTGATTATTTCAAGAGATGGAAGGATAAAACATTTTTCTACTTAAGTGTTCTCAATGTTTCTTATGTGTTAACAGAGAAGAATCCTAATAAAGTTAGCATCCGCTCCATGAATAATGATGAACTTATTTCTCATCAAGAGAAAGTGGAAAAGTACGATGATAATTCCTACAAGTATCGGTATTATATTCTTAATTATCTATCTGATAATTTTTATGATTATTATGGTAGAACTTACTCTAGTTCAAAGAAAATTTGAAAAGCATTGCAGAGTATGTATGATACCGAAGAAACTAGAGTGACAAAATATGTCGTTAGCCAATTTTTTATTTTCAAATGGTAGACAAAAAATAAGTGGTAGACCAAGCTCAAGACTTTATTGTAACAACTTGTTCCCGTCGTTATGAGTAAGCATGGTGAAGGAATCTGGGCTAGAAAACTTTCGAGTTATGACTTAAAAATTTTGATCCTAGGCCAGACTTGTACGAAATCTAAGTCAGGGAAGGTCTAGAATGATCCGGTAATGGATGGAGGATTTAACTTACAGTTTGATTAATTTAGTTGATAGCCAAGACAATGTGGATCATGTATGGTCTTACAGAATCGTATTTGGGTAAGTAGAACTCTCGAAATTGAACTTTGCGTGAAGGGTAGATGTTAAGACGTCATGGGATGAGGGTATGTTGAAAAATAGGAGCCCTTGAGACTCTTTATGAGCTCTCTGTCTCCACATATTTTGCTAGAGTGAGATTATTCCTACGAGGGCGGGGTCGCCAGAGCAGGATGGTTTCGCTGTGGCGGGATGGTCGCGACTTAGTATTGGAAAAAACCCCAGAAATGGTATTTTCTACATAAAATTGTTCTTAAGAGTTAAAAGGTGACCTAGGGCATTTTTCCATCAATTTTCAACAAATTCTTGTGCCAAAGGTAAGATAATTACTCCCAGTTCGTATTTTGATTCCTAGAATCTAAAATTTTGGTTGGTGATTACTAGGGGAGGGTTTTGGCCTGAAATTAATATTGGGAAAGCCCTAGTTAGGCATTAGGATCATGGTTTTGGCCAACGGTGGTAAATGTTTTATATTTCAAATGAGTTGGGCCATTTTATTGATCTTTTACATTGTATATGACTTCCTTTAGTCCAAGAACAAGCTGAACAAAATCAGAAAGGGAAAGCTCTAGTAGCTTAGAGTTTCTAAAGCCTGGTTTCAAGGTAGATGATAGTTCTGTCTTTCTGTATGTGTTATATATGCTTGCTAATTGCTCTACTGTATGCATGTATGTATATGATTAGGATGGTTTTTTTTTCCGTATGTGTTATATGTGCTTGCTAACTACTCCACTATATGCATGTATGTATATGATTAGGGAAGAATGAAATGAACCATGTGAAATGACTGTTTACTGTCTATGACTTACAATGAACCTGTACTTGGTAGACATGATTGTTAAACTATGCACTATAGTTGTGGTTGATTATTTATGCTTGGATCGGGTGTCATGTTCCGACACGTAATTAGATTGGGTGTCACATTCTGACACATATTTAGATCGCATTTCACGTTCCGACACAACTTTGGATCAAGTGTCATGTTCCGACATAATAATAGGTGTTTGTAGGTCCCATGAGAGGACCCTTTATCGAAATTGCATGATCATTGGGACTGTTAATATGTGAGTATGTTTAAATACTAGTAATGAGATGATAAGTGGTAAGATGCTCTGTATATATAAATGTTTACTATTGTCACGACCCAAAATAGGCCGTGAGTGGCACCCACACTTAACCGACTAGATGGGAGAACCAACGATATAAACCCCAACTAATAACAATAATACGGAAGCTCAAATAAATACGTTTTTCCCAAAACCTGAAAGTCATCACATAAAGGACATATAAATTCTAAAACTAAGTATTGAATTATCAAACACCAAATAAATAAATAACATAACGTGTCCGAAAACTAAGGACATCATGCCATGACAAGAGATTCCATCGCCAGCTAGAAGGATAACTCACCCTAAAATCTTATGAACTGGAGACTGACTAGAGCTAAGGTCGAGTCGAAGTCGGTGGAACACTCGCTGCACCCCACAAAATAAAACAAGAAAAGATACAAGTAGGGGTCAGTACAGGACAACATGTACTGAGTAGGTATCATCGGCCGACTCAAAATAGAAATCAATATGCAATAAGTAATAACGGGAAATCAACTGTAGCACTTAACATGTGGAAACCAACAAGATCAAGATCAAGTGACAACACAATGAACAATTTCATAACCAATCAACAATATCAAAATCACACAGGAAGACTCATGCCTCCACATCACACTCTTTTGGAAAATGAGTTATTGGAGATTGGGTAGCATTAAGTCATTTTAAATTGTTCTCCTTTTATATTACCGTGCCGGAACATGACACCCAATCCAATAATACCGTATCAGAATGTGACACCCGATCCAAATATATCGTGTCAGAATATAACACCCGATCCAAATATACCGTGTCAGAATATGACACCCAATCTAAATATACCGTGTCGGAATGTGACACTCGATCAAAATTAATTTATCATCCTTCATGATTACATTCCTCTTCATTAACAATATTTTATCAAGTCTTCTTTATTCAAGACACCATTTTTGATAGGGCAAGTTCAAGATTATGGATTTCATGGCCTCAGGATTACAGGCCAATCACAACAACATATCAACCACCCAAACCACAACAATTAAATGCGTAGTAAACTTCACACATTACTCAATGAATATCAATCACTATTAAGAGTCTATCTATGATATAGAATACAAAAACCATAACCTACCTCAACCGAAGAACCGAAGTAAAGCAAGCTAATCAACAATGTCTTTCCCCTTCTTCAATGCCTCAGACCAATCTCAATCTATCAAATATATAATATTTACAAGTAAACTAATCTGTAAGCACCAATATTATATATATGTTTAACCTAGACCCAATAACTCACCCAATTCTATAAACACGTTTCTAATCTTGATGTCACTTAACATGTCAACTCCCATATTTTTTGAATTTCAAAACTAGGGTTAAACCTCAATTAAATTAAATAATCACTTTAAAATTAGATCCTTTCATAACGCTTCTGAATGATCAAAATATGTTCAAATACATAATCTTCATAAGAATACAAATCCAATGACACCCATATTGCTATATTTATTTTCAAATAAAAAAATTGGGTCAAAAAGTCATCCCGAGTCATTGAAGTCAAATCTGAAAATTTCTTTCCGAATATGTTCATTCATGATAAAATAAACTCACATGTCAAATTTCAGCTAAAATGGATCGTTATTCGATCCCCAAATCAAGCTTTTATGTGAAAAATCCTAAGGTCATATTTTCTTATTTCAGCGTTATTTCTCCACCAATATACCCTAAAAATATGTTCATAATCACATAAAAATTTAATGAAAAGGATGAGAATAATTACCTTGACGCTTTGGAATGAAAATCCCTATTTTTCCCTTCTCCTTTATTTTTCTTTTTCCCTTTCTTTTCTTTCTTCCTCCGTATTTTTTTTCTTCTTCTAGTTTCTGCATTTTCTCATTTTCTCGTTACATCTGATGGCTTAATGCCATCATATTTTATATAAATAATATTTTATTTTATTTTTCTTTTATTATTTATTTATTTATTCTTCTTTTTCTTTTCTGAATCAAAATTAATAAACCCTATCCTTTTCCTTTAATAATTGGTATAGAATGTTAAGTAAAATACCAACTTAGCCCATTAATTAAATTAGTTATTTAAATTTATCCCTCAACTAAATAAATACGGTTATCGAATAGTGTAAAGTACTCATAAAAATATACGGAATGCGTCTTTTATGAAATAAAAAGCTCTATTTCTCAAAATGACATAATGGGTCGTTACAACTATGCTGTAATTACTTATTCATGTTTCACTTACTGGCTAGATGCATGATCCTACCAGTACACCATTATTTTTGTATACGATATTGCACTTGCTCTGTCTTTATTGAGTACATGGCATCTTCAAACGGTTGTTGAGAGACCTCGCAATTGCATAGAAGACCGTTAGCTGCCAGAGTTCAAGGATGAGCCAGATCTTTCACACTACCATGAGCTCTTCTATATCTTGGTCCTTCACTCAGGACTTAGACTTTCAGCCATTTGTTATTTTTATGACTTACGGGGTTATATCTCCTTCTTTTAGACTTGTTAATGGTTAGAAGTTTTGTTATATCAATTTTTAGGTCCTAGGTGTTAAATTCCGCATATTTGGATTGTTGGCTAGATTTTACTGAGTTTATGGGAACTCAATCTTATTTAATTATTTAAACTTGCTTTCATAACTTTAATTTACCTATCTCTTGCAATTACTTTTAGTTTGGGATGAAATAGTGGTTCTCCCATTGGATGGTTAGTGTTGTGCCAATTACGGCAAGTCAGGTTTGTGACAAATTTAAAATCAGAGCCCTAGGTTCGTTGATCTCATTGTACCAAAATGGGTCTAGTAGAGTCTTGCGGAATGGTACAAAGACGTCTATACTTTTCTTCGAGAGGCTACAACACTTTAGGAAAACATCATCTATCTTCTTTCCTTCGTGCTATAACTTGATTCCAATTGGTATCTAGAGATCCAAATTGGTATCTAATCTTCTTCACTCTTCTATCCGTTAATCGGTTCGGGGATGACTGACACTAAACACGAGATGATGATCAAATTCCTGAAGCTTAAGCCTCTAGCCTTCCAAGGTTCTGAAAGTGAGGATGCGTGTGACTTCATCCTTGATTGTTATGAGAAGTTCCACAAGTTGGGGATGGTTCACCAACACGAGGTTGAGTTAGTGACCTTCCAGCTGCAGGGTGAAGCCAAGCAGTTGTGGAGGGCCTATATGGAGTGTCGCTCACTAGTTTTTCCCTCACTTACTTAAGTCCAATTTCATACCCTATTTCTGGAAAAGTATGTACCCCAGACCCTAACAGATAGCAAGAAAGATGAGTTTGTGGACTTAGAATAGGGTAGTATAACTGTTGCTCCCTATGAGGCTAACTTCCATGTATTTTCAAGGTATGCTAATCAGCTGGTGACCACAAAGGAAGAGAGGATTTGATTGTTTATAAAGGGGTTAAACCCCGAGTTGTAGGTTTTGCCTGTTCATATGACCTCGTCAGGTAAGAATTTCAATAAAGTGAAAGATTTTATAAAGAAGGTAGAAGGAGTGCAACGGGACAGGTAGGCCAAGACTTTGGTTAAGAAGCCCAAAAATATAGGAAACTTTCAGGGATTCTATTCTAGAGGGTCAAGCAGGTCATCGATTTTAGCCTGACTGATCCAGTTAGCGATGACCATTTTTACAAGTAGTTTTTCAGGTACTCCATAGTAGAATCCTACTCAAGAAGGCAAGAGCTTTTTTTATGCAGATATCAGGCCATTATTTGAGTGCAGCTATTTTAATTGTGGAAAGAAGGGGCACATAAGAAGAGAGTGTCCCCATTTTTATAGGATAGATTCAACATCGCAGCAAGCCAGAGCAGTGGTACCCATGGGCAGAGGTGATAAAGGTAGATGACATCCACAAGGTAGGCGAGGAGAAAATCCAAGAGGCCGTGAAGGCCAAGATAACGACAATGCAAGTCGAGGAGTAGTGCAACCAGGCAGGGAGGTGGCCCATCAGGATGACAAAGCACTCAGTTTTATGCTTTTTTGGGAAAGACTGAGTCTAATATATCTGATGCGGTGATCACATGTATTATTCTCTTCTGTGACTGGATGGATATTATTTTAGTTGATCTGGGTTCCACTTATTCATATGTGTCGGTGCGATATGCCTTGGGTTTTGATGCGATTTGTGATGTGCTTGATTCTTCCATCCATGTTTCTACCCCTATTGGAGAATTTGTTATAGTCACCCATGTATATCGTGCTTGTCATGTTATGTTTATGGGTTCTAGACTCAGGTTGACTTAATGATTCTAGACATGACTGATTTTGATGTGATCTTAGTCATGACTTTGTTGTCCCTCTATTATATTGTACTTTAACTATAATGCTAAGATTGTGACTCTAGAGATCCCGAAAAGGGAAAGGTTAAAGTGGGAAGAGGTGTACAAGCCTAAGCCAGCTAAGGTCATATCCTTTCTCGGGGCTAAAAAAATGGTAGGGAAGGGTTGTTTGGATTATTTGGCTAACCTTCGGGAAGTTAAAGTTGAGTTTCCCTCTATTGGATCTATTCCGATAGTATATGAGTTTTAGGAAGTGTTTTCTACCAACTTGCCTGGTATACCTCCTGATAGAGACATAGATTTCTGTATTGACTTGGAGCTGGGCACTCGCCTAATCTCTATTCCTCCTTACCGAATAGCTCTAGCAGAGTTGAGAGAGCTTAAGGCTCAAATCCAAGAACTTCTTGATAAGCGATTTATCCATCCTAGTGCTTCTCCGTAGGATGCTTTGATTATGTTAGTTAAAAAAAGATGGTAGCATGAGAATGTGCATAGATTATGGGCAGCTAAATAGGGTCACCATTCAAAATAAATACTCGTTACCTCGCATATAAGTACTTTTTTGATCAGTTGCAGGGTGCATCAGTCTTTTCAAAAATTGATCTAAGGTCTGGGTACTATCAAGTGAAGATTAGACTTGAGGATGTATCCAAAATAGCTTTTAGAACCAGATATAGGCATTATGAGTTTTTGGTGATGTCATTTGGGATGACTAATGCACCTTCAGCCTTCATGAGCTTGATTAATAGAGTATTCAAGCTATTCCCAGATTCATTCGTGATCGTATTTATATATGATATTATGGTGTACTCGAAGAGTGAGGAAAAGCATGTGAACCATCTTCGCATTGTTTGGGTGTCCTGGGAAAACAAAAATTGTATGTAAAATTCTCTAAGTATGAATTCTAGTTGACTTCATTTTCCTTTTGGGGCATGTTGGTTTGAAAAAAGGAGTAATAGGTAGCTTCACAAAATATTGAAGTGGTCAAGAACTGAAGTCGGCTTGGCCCTATGACTGAAGTTAGGAGTTTTGTGGGACTTGCCAGTTATTATCACCAGTTCGTGAGGAACTTTATTTTTATCGCTACCCATTTAATAGGCTGACTCAGAAGGAGGTACCATTTGAGTGGAATGATAAATATGAGGAGAGATTCTAAAAGCTCAAGACACTTCTAACCACATCACCTATTTTGACCCTGCTAGTTGAAGGTAAAGATTTTTTTATTTATTGTGATGCTTCATATTCAGGTTTGGATGTTATGTTGATGAAGGATAAGAATGTTATAGCCTATGCCTCGCGGTAGTTGAAGTTTTATGAGAGAAACTATCTGAATCATGACTTGGAGTTGGCAGCGATAGTGTTTGCTCTAAAAATCTAGAGGCATTGTGTTTATGGTGTAAAGTGTGAAGTGTTTACTAAACACTACAGTCTACAACATGTGTTCATTCAGAAATACTTGAACCTAAGGTAGCGAAGATGGATGAAGTTGCTCAAGGATTATGATGTCACAATCCAGTATCATCCAGGTAAGGATAATGTGGTGACACATGCATTAAGCCAAAAATCTATTAGCATGGGCAGTCTAGCCTGTTTGGGAGCCTTCAAGTGGCCCATGGCTAGAGAGATTCAAGCCTTGGAGGCTAAATTCATGAAGCTAGGTATCTCAGAAAGAGTGGGGTGCTAGCTAGTGTTGATCTAAGGCCTACCTTTATTGAAGAGATTAAGGCCAAGTAGTTTGAGGATGTAAACTTGAATTTGATATTAGAGAAAAGGTCAGGTTGGTCAAGTCCCAGGATGCAGTCATTGATCCAGGCGGGGTGCTTAACTTTAGGGAAAGGATTTGTTTTTTCAGGTAGATGGTTTAATTCAGAAAGTATCCAAATCTCATGATTCGCGGTATTCTATTCATCCAAGAGTGACCAAGATGTATAATGACTTAAAGTGACTGTATTGGTGGTCGAGCATAAAGAAAGACATAGCAGAGTATGTGGCTAAGTGCCAGAATTATGAGCAGATAAAATATAAGCACTAAAGACCTGTAGATTTGCTTCAGAGGATGTCCATTCTTGAATGGAAGTGGGAAAGGATAGCCATGGACTTTGTGGTGGGTCTCCTAAGATCTTGGGAAGCATGATTCTATTTGGGTGGTGGTTGACAGATTGACAAAGTCATCCTATTGCATCCCAATCAGATTTCACTGCAATGCATAGCAATTGGCAAAGATTTATGTGAAGGAGATAGTAAGGACGCACAGGGTGCCTCTTTCTATCATATCCGACCTTGGTACGCAGTTCACCACTGAATTTTGGGGAAAGTTATAAGAGAAGTTGAGCACTCAACTCACCTTCAGCATAACTTTTCATGCACAGACTAATGGACTGTCAGAGAGGACCATCTAGGTGTTGAAAGATGTGTTGAGAGCTTATGTTTTCGAGTTTGGGGGACTTTGGGATAAGTTTTTTCCCTTGTATGAGTTCTCCTATAACAATAACTACCACTCCATCTTTGATATGGTACCATTCGAAGCCCTGTATGGGAGGGGATGTAGGTCTCTGATAGGTTGGTTTGAGGCTAGAGATATGGAACCCTTGGTGGTCGACTTGGTAAGAGATGCTCGGGATTAGGTAAGGAGCATCCAAGCTAAACTTCTAGGAGCTCAGAGTCGTCAAAAAAAGTATATGGACCGTAAGATAAGGGACATGACCTTTCATGCTAGTGAGCAAGTGCATCTGAAGGTGTCACCCATAAAGGGAGTAATGAGATTTGGTAAGGAAGGCAAGATCAGTTCTCGCTATATTGGCCCCTTTGAGATTCTTGATTATATAGGGCATGTGGCTTACAGGTCGGCCTTACCACCTAGCTTATTTGGGTTAAATCTAATATTCCATGAGTCCATGCTGAATAAGTATCATGGAGATGGATATTATATCATTAATTGGGATTTAGTTTTTCTAGACAAGGATCTTCAGTATGAGAAAGGGCCTGTGGCAATCCTAGATCGTGATGTTCAGAAGCTGAGGACCAAAGAATTTAAATTCATGAAAGTTTAATGGAATCATCATCTAGTAGAGAAATCTACTTGGGAAACTGAAAAAGACATGCGATACAAGTATCCCCAGTTGTTCATCGAATCGGGTACTACTCTATCTATGTTTTAGCCCCGTTCTTCCTATTGATCAATCAGGAATGAGTGATGGGTAAATTGGTGTCTATTATAATGACTTGTCCCCATTGTTATGAATAAGACAATGGGGAAGGAAACTGGGCCAAAAAACTTTCGAGTTGTGACTTAGAAATTTTGAGTCTAGGCCAAACATGGATAAAATCTGAGTTACGAGAGGTCTAAGGTAATCCGAGAATAGATAGGGGATTGAACTTACAGTTTGGTTGATTGAATTGATATCCAAGATGATACAAAGTATGCATAGTCTTACGTAATCGTATTCGGGAGAGTAGAACTTTCAGAATTCAACTTGGCATGAAAGGTAGATGTTAAGATGTCATGGGATGAGGGTGTGCTGCAAAATGAGAGCCCTTGAGATTCTTTATGATCTCTCTGTCTCCACATATCCCTCCAGGGTGGGGATGCCAAAGCGGGATGGTCGTGGGATAGTCGCGACTTATTATAAGGAAAAGCCTAAAAATATTATTTTCTACATAAAACTGTTCTTAAGAGTTAAGAGATGACCCAAGGCAATTTTTCATCAATGTTCCACAAATTGTTTTTCCAAAAGTAGGATAATTATTCTCCTAATTCTTATTTCGATTCCTAGAACCTAGAATTATGGTTGGTGATCATTGTGGGAGGCTTTTGGCCTGAAATTAATGCTAGAAAAAGCCTTAGTTAAGCATTAGGATCATGGGTTTGCCCAAAGGTGGTAAATTTTTTATAATTCAAGTGACTGAGTCTATTTTATTGAACCATTTCATTGTATGTGACTATTTTTAGACTAAGAACAAGCTGAAGAAAATTGGAAAGGGAAAGCTCCAGTAATTTAGAGTTTCTAAAGATTGGTTTTGAGGTAGGTGATGGTTTTATCTTCCCATATACATTATATATGCTTGATAATTGCTCCATTGTATGCATGTATTTATATGATTATGTAAGAATGAAATGAACCATGCGAAATTATTGTTCACTATCTATGGCTTGCAATGAACCTGTTCTTGGTAAACATGATTGTTGAACTATTCACTGTGGTTGTAGTTGATTATCTATGCTTGGATCGATTTCATGCTTCGATATGTAATTAGATCGGGTGTCATATTCTAACAAGTAATTGAATAATGTGTCATGTTCCGACACAACTTTGGATCGGGTTTCATGTTCTGACACAATAATAGGTGTTTGTACATCCCACAAGATGACCCTTATTGAAATTGCATGATAATTGAGACTGTTAATATGTGAGTATGTTTAAGTATTGGTCATGAGATGATAAGTGGTAATATGATTGGTATATATGTGTTTATTGTGCTGTAATTACTCTTTCATGCCTCACTTACTAGTTTGCCACATGTTCTTACCAGTACACTTTTGTTTTATGTACTGATATTGCACTTGCTCTGTCCTTGTTGAGTACATGGAATCTTCAGACGGCTGTCGAGAGACCTCACATAGAAGACTGTTAGTTGTCAGAGTTCAAGGGTGAGCCAGTTCTTTCAGGCTACCATGAGTTTATTCAAGACTTAGACTTTTAGATATTTGTTATTTTTATGAATTTTGGGGTTGTATCCCCTTCCTTTAGACTTGTTAATGGTTATAAGTTTTGATACATCGAATTTCAGGTCCTAGGTGTTAAATTCTTCATATTTGGGTTGTTGACTAGATTTTTTTGAGTTTATGAAAACTCAGTCTTATTTAATTATTTAACCCTGCTTCCGCAACTTTAATTTATTTATATCTTTTTATTATTGTTAGTTTGGGCTGAAATAGTAGTTCTCCCACTAAAGGGTTAGAAAGGATTCCAATCACGACGTGTTAGGATCGTGACATTTATAATGATCATTGGAGAGCTCAGTTCTAAGGAGGTCAAACTTGGAGATAACCTAATTGTTTGTGGCATAATAGATAAACTTCCACTTTCTTGGAAGAAATTTCAAAAAACTATGCGCCACAAACAAAAGGAAACCTCTCTTGAGACCTTGATAATGAAAATCCGCACGGAAGAGGATGCAAGAGGCCACGATGCACTTTTACAATCAAAAGAGAGCAACATCACAATGAAGGTAAATTTAATTATTTCAAATAATGCTACTCCTGATTCTCACAAAAGTACTTCTATCAAGCCTAAGAAGAAAAATTTCAAGAAAAATAATGGTGGAAATAACCAAGAATAAAATAAACAAGTTTAAGATAAAGCATCGCGCTTTGTCTGCAGCAAGAGTGGGCATATTGCTCAATTTTACAGATTTTAAAAATGTGGTCCTACACCTCAGGTAAACGTTATGGAAGAGCCTTTTGTGGTGGTGATTACAGATATTAACATGGTAGAGAATGTTGATGAATGGTGGATTAATTTTGGTGCAAACCATCATGTCTGTTATGACAAAGATTGGTTTTAAAAATATACTTCTTTTGAGGAGCCCAGGACCATCATGTTTGGTGATTTTCACACCACTCAAGTACTTGGAACGGGAGATGTCGAATTGTGTTTTACTTCTGAAAAGGTATTAACTTTGTCAGATGTACTTTATACTCCTTCCATGAGAAAAAATTTAATGTCGAGTTTTTTTCATAATAAAACAAGCTTCAAACAGATTATTGAATCTGATCAATATGTAATTATAAAAAAAATATTTTTATGGGAAAGGGGTATGCTTGTGATAGGATATTTAAACTGAATGTAGAAATTAATAAAAATTTTACTTATGTTTATCTGTTTTCTTCTACTAATTTTTGGCATGCTCGTTTGTGTCATATTAATGATCGTTATGTGGGAATTATGAGTGGTTTAGGATTAATTTTAGTGATTAAAAAGGAGTTTGAAAATTGTGAGGCTTATAGTAAAGACAAAATCACAAAAAAGTCTCATTTTCAAGTTGAAAGAAAAACTGATTTATTAGAATTTGTTTACACTGATATTTGTGAACTTGGAGTTATTTTAACTCATAGAGCAAATAGATATTTTATCACTTTCATTGATAATTTTTCTAAGTTTACATATGTTTAATTAATGAAAAATAAAAGTGATATTTTTGAATAATTTAAAATTTATCTCCATGAGGTTGAAAATCAGTTTGATAAAAAAAATAAAAAGAATTAGAAGTGATAAAGGCTATGAATATGAGTCAAATGAGTTTAATTCTTTTGTTAGATCATTGGGAATGATTTATGAAACTACTCATTCTTATTCCCCTACATCTAATGGTGTAGCGAAAAGAAAAAAATAGAACTTTGGTTGAATTGACAAATGTCATACTTATTGAGTCAAATGCACCGTTAAATCTTTTGGGTGAAACTATTTTGACTGCTTGGTATGTGTTGAATCGTGTGCCTCATAAAAAGACTAAATTAATACATTTTGAGTTGTGGAAAAGTCACAAGCCAAGTTTGGAATATCTAAAAGTTTAAAGATGTATATCCTTTGTGAGGCTAATGAATCTCAACATTACATAGTTGGGTAAGAAAGTTACTAATTGTGGTTTTCTTGGTTATGCTTCAAATAGTACAGCCTATAAATTTTTTAAACTTGAAGAATAATATTGTAATAGAATCAGATGATGTTATTTTTTATGAAAATAATTTTTTTTTTTGATTCTAAAAATAGTGGGGTCAAAGAATTGAACAAAATATTTTATCACTACATAGTTCTTCTTCTACTTTAAAAAAAATAAAAAAAATTGATGATATTGAGTTAAGAAGTAAAAGAGCTAGAGTAGAATAACATTTTGGTCCTGATTTTTATGTTTTTAATGTTGGAGATGACCCTCTCACTTTAAAAGAAACTTTGTCTTCACATGTTCTATTTTTTTGAAAAGAGATTGTAAATGATGAAGTGGTATCACTAATTTCTAATAAAATTTGAAAGTTAGTTGATTTACCACCAGGTTTTAAAATAATTGGTTGCAAATGAGTCTTACGAAAAAAGTTAAAATCGGATGGATCTATTGATAAATATAAGGCTAGACTAATTGCTAAAGATTTTAAGCAACTAGAAGGCCTAGAATTGTTTGATACTTTTTCTTCGATAACTAGAATTACATCGATTAAAATTTTAATTGCTATGCCTGTAATTTTTAATTTGCATATTCATCAAATGAATGTAAAAACTATTTTTTAAAATGGAAACCTTAATGAAAAAATTTATATGAAACAGCCCGAGTGTTTTATTGAAGCAGGCCAAGAGAGCAAAATATGTAAACTTAATAAATCCTTATATGGCTTAAAACAAGCATCGAAGCAATGGCATAAAAAGTTTGATTTCTGCTTGATTGAAATTGATTTTAAAATAATTGAGTGTAATTAGTGCATATGTTATAAATCTTGGAATGACTCACATGTTATTATTTGTCTATATATTGATGATTTATTGATCTTTGAGTTTAACATGAATGTTATTGGTGAAGCTAGAAATATTCTTAGAAGCCATTTTGATATGAAAGCTCTTGGTGAGGCAAATTTATTCTTGGAATAAAAATTATTAGAACATGTGATGAAATTTTCCTTGACCAGTCACATTATGTTGAAAAACTTTTGAAAAAATATAACTTTCTTGATTGCAAGCATGTTGTAACTCCTTTTGATTCAAGTGTTCACTTATTTCCTTTTCTAAGAGAAAATGATGTGATAAATCAAAAGAAATATACTATCTTAATTAGAAGTTTGAGATATGTGAGTAATTGCATTAGGCATGATATTGCATATGTAGTAGGAGTATTTAGCAGGTTTACAAGAAAGCCAAGTAATGAATAGTGGAATGCTATAACAAGAGTTATGATATATTTAATAGGGACAAAACTTGTGGTTTGTTCTATAAAAAATATCCTGTTGTACTTGAAGGATTTTCTAATGCAGATTGGAACACTTTATCAGGTGATTCCTGTTCTACCACTGGTTATATTTTTCATTGGTCGATGGTGCTATTTGTTGAAAATCAAAAAAACAAACTATAATTGCTGACTCTACCATGAAGGCTGAACTAATTGCTTTTTGCTTCAGCAAGTGAGGAAGCGAATCGGTTGAAAGATTTATTGTTTCAAATACCTTATTTTGAAAAATCAATTCCTCCTATTTTATTTCATTGTGATAGCACCACTACAATTGGTAGAGTTCAAAATCATTGTTACAACGGTAAATCCAGACCTATAAGGAGGAAACACAGTAATGTAAGATCATATTTGACAAGTGGTACCATTAACGTTAATTATGTCAAATCTTGTGATAATCTTGCATATCCTCTTACTAAGACCTTGACAAGAAAAAATGCTTGCAACACATCGAGGGGGATAAAATTGAAGCCTATAAATTCATGAGTCATATATGAAGAAACCCAACATGGGGACTAGAGATTCTAAAACCAGGTTCAATAGAAAAAATAAATTATATGATGACTTGTTGTGAAAACATGCTCTATTTTTTATTCCCTCCCTATGATATGAGTGCATTGTTTTCTATAGTGAATTGTGAAGGTTGAGTTATAAATACTCTTAATGCAAATCTGTAGCCCGTATGGGTAGAGTGTAACTTACATGAGCAGTACTCTCGATAGATTTTACCTTTGTGAGTGTGGAAGTAGGCCGCTTCCTCTGAGAATTGGGCTTATTCTCAAAAGTATTTATGAAACCGGGGATAACACAAGGTCGTAATATGCTGGATTACAAAACTCGTGTCAATACCTTGATTATTGAGTGTGAGCAGTAATATTTTAATTATTTCCCTTAAACAATCATAGTACAAGTCTGTTTCACTATGACAATGGAATAAAAGTTAATTTTCACTAAGTGGAGGTTCAATGCAGAGTACACCTTCCTTATACATAATAGTCTTCCTTCAGATTATACTCTCTTATTTAATATTAAAATGAGTGTGGAATTCTTGGTTTTGTTAGAATGCTGACTTCCAATGTTGCAGTCCTTTTGTCCGTTAGTGGGCAGTTTATTGGTTGCCGTTGGAACACTTTGTTATTAACTGCATTACTTTCATTTTGGAGACATTACTTTTGTCCGTTGAATGGTGCAGCAATGAGCCATCGATGACATTTGTTAACCCACACATTATTTCACTCTTTATTACTCCATTATATTGTTAACCTATGTAACATATATGTCATTTATCTTATCTATTTTATTCACCTATAAATAGAGATGGTCTTTCTTTATTTTTACACACAAAAAAATATAGAGTGCATAAAAGTTAGTCAAAAAGAGAATTTGTATTAGTTAAACGAATGTGTTCTTTTTGTGGAGCTTTAGACTCAACTCTTGTCCAGAGATTGTTGAGTTTTACTTTGTGATAAGACTATTGTATCCTGGAGGGGATAAATCAAGAGAACTACTGCTGGACCGGTGAAAACATTTATTGCAGTGAGATTGAATCTCCTTAAAGAGAACAAGATATCCGCGTTTCAGTCTGAAGAGAATTTATTTTCTTCATTTTTATGTTTCAATTGTAATTTTGTAATCTTGTAATTTCACCAACACCTACACAATTTCAATTTTTTAAGGGCATAGATTTGATTTTTTGTCGTATTATCATCAACCAGAATAGGAGACTTTCCAATACTTTATCATCACCTAAAAATCATTCATGAATACATCTCAAAAGTTTTCGATAGAACATAAGAATAAGATGGAATATCCAAACCCTTAAATTGCAACGAGTTAAAGTAAGCAATAATGAAAACTTTGTGTACTTGTAACGACCTTATTTTGTAACTTTTGTTGATTTTTATATTTAACCCTTCACTTTTATAAATAATTTATAACTTGTGGGAATAAGTGACATGAATTTCATATTAATGAAAAAAAATTATTTTGTTGTTAAAAAATATATTTTTTTTAAAACAGAGAAAATAATAATAATAAATAATAAAAGAATATATATATATATATATATATATATATATATATATATATATATAATTTGATAGCATCAAGCCATCAGATGTAAATGAGAGAATGAGAAAGCGACAGAAACTGGAAAAAAAATATGGAGGAAGAAAGAAAAGAAAGGGGAAAAGAAAAATAAAGGAGAAGAGAAAAATAAGGATTTTCATTCCAAAGCGTCAAGGTAATTATTCTCATCCTTTCCACTAAATTTTTATGTGATTATGAACATATTTTTAGGGTATATTGGTGGAGAAATAACACTGAAATAAGAAAATATGACCCTAGGGTTCTTCACATAAAATCTTGATTATGGGGTTGAATAACGATCAGTTTTAGCTGAAATTTGACATGTGAATTTATTTTATCATGAATGAACATAATTGGAAAGAAAATTTCAAATTTGACTTTAATGACTCGAGATGACTTTTTGACCCAATTTTTTATCCGAAAATAAATATAGCAATATGGGTGTCATTGAATTCGTATTCTTATGAAAATTATGTATTTGAACACATTTTGATTGTTCGGAAGCGAAATGAAAGGCTTATGTTTTAAAGTAATTATTCAATTTAATAGAGGCAAGTGAATTTCTAAATCTTAGTTTAAGCTTGTAGATGCTTGTATTTTCGTGTTATGTGTACTGGGGAGTAATGAGAATTGAACTGGGTTATTGACTGTATGATTGGCCTTAAAAATGGATATAAGGGGTATAAAATGGTGGTCTAATATCGTATTTATAGAATTGATATGTTGTGATTATGAGTTTATTTTGGACATGTGAAATGACTATGTTAATGTGAGATAGGAAAAAATATTATTGTTCTCATGTTATTATCATGAATCATATGAATATGAATTGATTGCATTGGTTCTGATATAATGTGCTGAGACTGAAAATAATATGAACCAAAGGGGTCGGGCCACACACTCTGTGGTAGGTATTATAAAACAAAGGGGTTGAGCCACACGCTCTGTGGCAGGATATGTATATTGAGGGGATGGCCACACGCTCCATGGCAGGTAACATGGACAGAAATGTCCCCTATGGGTTTCAGACTATAATTTTGTGGATGTGTACCGATAGGACAGACATGCATCATCTGATTGCATTGCATCACATTTTGTTGATAATTATGAAATCGTGTTTACCACTTATTGCTTTGTATATGTTGAACTTGATTTGATATGGTTCACTTGATGAGTCTAATGATGAGTATTCGTGGAATTTACTATTATTATTGTGTAGAGTGTGGAGTTGAGCTGATTTTATGCAAGTTGTAGTTAAGGAGGTTCGGTTGGGATGACAGGAGTACTTGTATCTATTAAGCTTTGCTTAGTTTTAGTTATCCACTTGCTGAGTACCGTGTTGTTTGGTACTCACCCCTTGCTTCTACACTTGTGTAGGTTGTAATCTCGGACTTGCTTTATCTCCTCACGTTTTATACCACATCCTGGATTAAAACGAGTGTTGAGATAGCTGTTACATCCATCTAGCGGACACCTCTTACTCCTTTAATATGTTTTAGTCCTATTCTAGAGACAAAGACATTATGACTGTATTTTCTTTCGTACTTTGGTAATGTGTTAGTGACTTGTACATATGACAACCAATCTTAGGGGAATTTGAGTTTGTTTAATGAATTTTTGATTAAGTTAAATTTTGATTTATTTTGTTTTCTTCCGCATCTACTTTTCATTGGGTATTAGGCTGACTTGTCTCAGTGGGTTGAGATGAGTGCCATCACACCTAGATTTGGGTCGTGACAAAATAGTATCAGAGTTCCAAGTTCATAGGTCTCACGTGTATACAAGCCGAGTCTAAGTAGAGTCTTCAAGATTGGTACGTAGACGTCTGTACTTATCTTCGACAGGATATGAGGATATTTAGGAAATTTTCCCTTTGTTCTTTTACTTTATATCGTGTGTGTTATGTTAGTACTGAACTTTTGCGCGTCCCTTCTGACAGATGGCTAGGACCAGAACTATAGCTAGAGGTAGAAGAAGGGAGGCACTCCCTGAGGTTGATGTCGGGACCCCAACTAGGGGTAGAGATAGAGGTCGAGCTAGAGTCCGTGGTCGGGGTATAGAGGCAGACAGAGGTCATGCCCTAGGAGCGGCACCAACTAGAGGTCGTGCTACAAATACTTCTCCTGATTCCCAAATTGATGCTAGAGAGGAACAGGTCCCTCCATAGCTTGCTACTACACCATTTCTTCAGGCCATTTTTATAGAAGTATTGGATGCGCTCGAAGGATTTAAAGTGTGAGGGCGAATGGTATACCCGAGGGTTCTCAGACTAGAGCAGGGGCTCAGACCCTAAGAGTAACATCAGATTCCAGTTGTTCAGGATCCGGTGGGCCAGACATCTGTGGGCCCTAGAGCGGATAAGGATAGAGTACAGGTAAGAAGTACCCAGGGTGCACCTGTAGTCATGTTGACTGACGAAGAGCAACGCCGATATGAGAGGTTTCAAAAAATAGACCCACCATAGGGTAGGAAGACTAAGGATGCATACGAGCTCCTAACCATGTGCAGAGAGTTATTGGAGGCATTAGGGTTAGCTGAGACTCACGTAGTTCGTTATACTACACTCCAGTTATGTGGGCCAGCCAAAGAGTAGTGGAGAGTGTATCTGAGTTCCAAGCCAGTTAGATCATCCCAGATGACTTGGGATGAGTTTGCTAGTGCCTTTTATGACCATTTTGTCCCTTAGAGTGTGAAGGAAGAGAGCCGATTACGGTTTGAGAATTTGAGGTAGGAGGTTCTTACAATTGCTGAGTATGAGACTTGTTTTTATCAGTTGTCTAGACATGTCATGGCTGTCCTTCCTGATGAGACAGAGCGGATTTGCAGATTTGTGCGAGGGCTGAACTATACTATTTGTATAGAAGTTTTTTGACCCACCCGTGAGGGAGCTTCCTTCCAGTCCATCATGGGTTCCTCCAAGAAGGCGGAGTTGATGGACAGAGAGAAGTTCAGGGACCCCAAGAGGGCCCATACTTTTAGTCAGTTTTTGAGTACCTCATCTGAAGGTAGGGGTTCCTATAGAGGAGGTGGTTCCTTCTAGTGTAGAGGACCAATTCATGCATCTATGCCAACTTTTGAGGATGGTCAGATACCTCGTGGGTCTTACAGTACAGGTCAAAGTTACCAGGGGTCACAGTAGAGGCTGGTGAGCTGGGGTGGTTATACAAGTTCATCAGGTTCATCACAGAGGTTTTCGCACGGGAGAGCATGCTATACTTGTGGAGATTCGGATCATCTTTTGTGGCAGTGTACATCTCAGGGTCAAGGAGGAACCCAGCCTAGTTCTTCAGTTTCAGTTAGAGGACCAGTGCCGCCAGTTAGAGATCGAGGTAGAGCCCACACTAGTAGAGGTGGTCGCACTCCTGGTAGGAGTGCTGGTGGTTCTATAGTCCCTTAGGGAGGAGGTAGAGGTATTAGGCAGGTCAGAGGTGGTAGGGGAGCTCAGTGTTATATTTTTCCTAGGAGACCCGAGGCTGAGGCTTCCGACACAGTTATCACAAGTATTGTCCCGGTCTGCCATCAACCTATATCTGTATTATTTTATCCAGGGTCTACATTTTCATATGTATCTGCCTATTTTGCATCTGACTTTGATTTGACATAAGATCATATGTCCGTGCCCGTTTATATTTCTATACCCGTGAATGAGCCCTTAGTGGTGGATCGAGTATATCGATCTTGTCTTGTTTCCTTGGCTAGATATGATACTTGGGTAGATATGATTATTTTGGGATGGTAGATTTTGATGTGATATTAGGTATGGATTGGCTTTCTCCCCATCGTGCTATTCTCGATTGTTATGCTAAAACTATTACCTTAGCGATACCTGGTGCTCCAAGGATTAAGTGGAAAGGTACTAATGGCTTCTATCCCAGTAAGGTTATCTCATATATTCGTGCTCAGAGGTTGATTGATAGAGGATCTACGTCTTCTTTGGCATTTATTCGGGATACCAGTATTGAGTCACCTCCTATAGAGACTATTCCAGTGGTTAAGGAGTTTTCTGATGTATTTCCTACTGATCTTCCTGGTGTTCCTCCGTATAGGACATCAATTTTGCTATTGACTTAGAGCCGGGCACTAAAACCATTTCTATTCCTTCATATCACATGGCTCTAGTTGAGTTGAAAGAGTTGAAGGATCAGTTGCAAGACTTGTTGAGTAAAAGGTTTATTCGCCTTAGTGTGTCACCTTGGGGTGCACCAGTTCTATTTGTAAGAAAGAAAGATGGGACTATGATGATGTGTATTGATTACAGGCATTTGAACAAGGTAACTGTTAAAAACAAGTATCCTTTCCCCGTATTAATGATTTATTTGATCAGCTTCCGGGAGTGGCATTGTTTTCCAAAATAGACTTGAGGTCCGATTATCATCAGTTGAAGATTAGGGCGTAAGATATCCCTAAGAAAGCTTTTTGGACTCGTTATGGTCACTATGAGTCCGGTCAAAGCTCCAGGGCATCAGGTTCACAGATGTCTAGGGGTCCGATTCAGTCGAGGCTACCTTTGCCTCAGTTTTCTCGGTGTGGTAGTCCCCATACTAGGGAGTGCCATCTCGCTACTGGTGCTTGTTTTTCTTGTGGTCGTCAAGGTAATATTATGAGTGATTGTCCATTCAGGGGTAATCTAAGTGGTGCAGCTCAGCCTACTGGGTCAGTTGTTGGTTCATCTTCTTCTATAGCTATGCGACATGTGGGGCAGGGTATCTTGACATCAGTAAGCCGTGGAAGAGGTCACAGTGGAGTTTCTAGTTCTAGCTGTCCTTCGAACCGCATAATGCATTAGCTAGTAGACAGGTCCAAGAGTCGTCACCAAATGTGGTTACAGGTATACTATCGATCCTATCTCGAGATATATATGCATTGATAGATCCAGGCTCCACCTTATCATATATATCTCTCTTTGTTGCTAATAGAATCAGAATAAAACCTGAATTGATGGAACCATTTGAGGTAGCTATACCAGTAGGAGATTTTGTTATAGCCAAGCAAGTATATAGAGATTGTTCGGTGATTATATATAGTCGTCATACCAAGGCTGATTTGATAGAGTTAGATATAATGAAATTTGATGTTATTATGGGTATGGATTAGTTAGCTTCTTGTTATGCTAATGTTGATTGTAGAGGAAAAGTAGTTCGATTTCAATTTCTAGGAGAGCCAATCATAGAATGGGTGGGTAATACAGCATCGCCGAGGGGTAAGTTGATGTCATACCTCAAGGCAAGGAAGATGGTTAGAGAGGGTTATATTTATCATCTGGTTTGTGTGCATGATTTAAAAAAAGAAGAACCGAATCTTCAGTCAGTTCCGATAGTTAATGAATTTCCAGATGTATTTCCAAATCAACTTCCAGGTCTTCCTCCTGAGCGGGAGATAGAGTTCACTATAGATGTATTGCCAGATACTCAACCCATATCCATTCCCCCTTATAGAATGGCACCCGCGGAGTTGAAAGAGTTGAAGGAATAACTGCGAGACTTATTAGAAAATGGCTTCATTAGGCCTAGCACATCATCTTAGGGAGCACCGGTATTGTTTGTGAGAAAGAAAGATGGGTCACTGCGAATGTGTATTGATTATAGGCAGCTGAACAAGGTGACAATAAAGAATAAGTATCCTCTCCCCAAGATTGATGATTTTTTTGACTAGTTACAGGGTGCTAGGTGTTTTTCCAAGATAGACCTACGATCAGGTTATCACCAGGTGCGAGTAAAGGAGGGGAATATTCCAAAGACAGCATTTAGGACCCGATATGGGCATTATGAATTCAGTGTGATGTCATTTGGGCTAACTAATGCTCCAGCAGTGTTCATGGATCTAATGAACTGAGTGTTCAATCCATTCCTAGACCTATTCATGATTGTATTTATTGATGATATTTTGATCTAGTCACGATCAGAAGGGGAGCACGCAAATTTTTTGAGGATGGTACTTGAGGCACTCCAGCACCAGAAGTTGTATGCTAAGCTCTCTAAATGTGAATTCTAGTTGACTTCAGTAGCATTCTTAGGGAATATTATTGGAATTAATGATATTCGAGTAGATGGACAGAAAATTAAAGCCGTAAAGACATGGCCTAGACCTACGACACCTACTGAGGTACATAGTTTTCTAGGGCTAGTAGGATATTATAGGAGATTCATAGAGAAGTTTGCTTCGATTTCAGCACCGTTAACAAGGCTAACTCAGAAGGCAGCTAAGTTCCAATGGACTGATGCTTGTGAAAGAAGCTTTCAATTACTGAAAGAAAAGTTGACTACGTCCCTAGTTCTAACTCTTCCTGAAGGATCAGATGGCTACGTTATTTATTATGATGCTTCTGGTGTTGGGCTAGGTTGTGTATTGATGCAGCATGGTAGGGTCATAGCATATGCCTCCCGGCAGCTAAGAAAGCATAAAAGAAACTATCCAACTCATGATCTGGAGTTAGCAGCAGTAATTCATGCTTTGAAAATATGGAGGCATTATTTATATGGCGTACATGTTTATATCTATATGGATCACAAAAGTTTCCAATACCTCTTTAAACAGAAGGAGTTGAATTTGCATCAGAGAAGGTGGCTAGAGTTTCTCAAAGATTATGATGTTGATATTCTATACCACCCGGGAAAAGCAAATATTATGGAAAATACACTTAGCCATAAATCCATGGGTAGCTTAGTAGATCTACAACTAGAATGGGAAAAAATAGTTTGTGAGATTTGCCAGTTAGCTAACCTTGGAGTCCGATTGGCTGATTCTAGTAATGGTGGAGTTTTTGTTCGAAGAGTTGCTGAATCTTCTATCATGAAAGAGGTAAAGCAACGCTAGTATGAAGATCCTATTATGGCATAGTACAGAGATGCAGTCCTTCAAAAGGAAAAGACCCCATTCGAGCTCATACCTGACGGAGTGCTAAGATATAGGGAAAGATTATATGTACCTGATATTGTAGGGCTACAGCAGCAGGTTATAGGAGAGGCATACTATGCCCGATATTCTATTCATCCAAGGTCAACAAAGATGTATCATGACCTTAGATGTTTATACTGGTGGAATGGCATGAAGAAGGACATAGCAGAGTTCGTAGCCCAGTGCCCAAATTGCCAACAGGTTAAGATTGAGCATCAGAAGCCTGGCGTACTATTACAGGATATAGAGATCCTAACTTGGAAATGGGAAAACATTAATATGGATTTCATTACAGGCTTACCTCGCACTCCATGGAAGTATGATTCCATATGGGTTATTGTAGATAGGCTGACAAAATCAGCCTATTTTCTTGCGGTCAGAACTACATACTCCGCTGAGGATTATGCCAGAGTATATATCAAGGAGATAGTAAGACTTCATGGGGTCCCACATCTATTATTTTAGATAAAGGAGCTCAATTTATAGCTAACTTCTGGATATCATTACAGAAGGGGCTAGGAACACAAGTGAGTCTTAGTACGATATTTCATCCTCAAACTGATGGACAGGCTGAGCTTACCATCCAGACACTAGAAGATATGCTACATGCTTGTATTATTGATTTCAAAAGTAGCTGGGATGATCATTTACCACTTATTGAATTCTCTTACAATAACAGCTACCATTCTAGTATTCGGATAGCACCATATGAAGCTTTATATGAAAGAAAGGGTAGGTCACCTATTGGTTGGTTTGATGTCGGTGAGACTAAACTAATAGGCCCAGATATGATTCAGCAAGCTATGGATAAAGTGAAGCTCATTCAGAAGAGATTATTAGCAGCCTAGAGTCGACAAAAATATATGTAAATAATCAATGTCGACCTTTAGAGTTTTAGGTTGATGATTGGATATTCTTGAAGGTGTCACCCATAAAAGGGGTAATGAGATTCGGCAAGAAAGGGAAGCTTAGCTCGATATATATTGGCCCTTATCAGATTATTCATAGAATAGGCAAGGTTGCTTATGAGTTAGACCTACCATCTGATTTGAAAGCAATACATCCAGTTTTTCACGTGTTAATGCTTCGCAAATATATAGGCGACCCTTCCAGAATATTTCCCATAGATGATGTCTAGGTAACAGAAGAGTTGTCCTATGGGAAGAAACCTATCGCCATCCTAGATTGGCAGATTAGGAGGTTGCGGACTAAGGACGTGACTTCCGTCAAAGTGTTGTGGCGAAATAATAATAGAGAAGAGATGACCTGGAAAGATGAGGAGGAGATGAAGAACAAGTACCCTTACTTGTTCCATACACCTACAGGTAACTTAAATTTTTAATTGGCTGAATTCGTAGAGAAATGAAATTTTCATATTGAATTTAACATTCGAGGACGAATGTTCTTAAGGGGGGAGGATGTAATACACCGTATTTTTCATTTGCTAACATTTTAGTATGTACTCAGAGTGGAATATTCATACATATATGAGAAACCATGACTTGTACGTGAATGTATTGGTTGGAAATGGATTGAAAGTGTGGCAATGGTTTGAAATTTTAAAAGGTGGCATGTGATTTGTTTTAATTCTAAGAAGAGTAGTAAGTTAAAGTAAAAGGTATTAAGATTTGGACATGGTATAAATTTAATGGGTTGGTTATATGGTATTATTAAGCTAAGTAATGACTTATTGTTGGGCCAATATAAGTGAATTGTGGGAAAACCCAATTCTGAATGTTTTCTGGCAGCCCATTGTTGGTGGAATGGATGAGGATTTTGGGCTGCCAAACTCCAGTAATTTTTTGGAAAAATTACTTGATTGAGTGCTTTTTAAAAATTAATTACTGATTTTAACAATATTTTTTATTTATTACCATTTATAGCAAAACATAGCAATACTATGATAAATCTACACTTGTATCAAAAGTGAATTATGCAGACAATATAAATGTATTATAAGTGTTTTAAAATATATATTATGTTTGTATAGTAAGAAACTGACATAATGTATTATAAGTCTATTAAAGTATGTGATAAATGTATTATCCATCTATAAAACATGTATTATATATGTTTTATAAATAGTTCTTTGCAATATGTATTAAAATTGTATTATAAATATATTATAAGTGTTCACTGAAAATATTTTCTTATTGCTATAGATGATAAATATTTTCTTAATATTGTATATTTATGTAAGTTTCCCTAATGTTTTTAGAAAAAAAGCCTAATATTTTGTCCACATAATAAACTATTTTTGGTCCAAAAATTAGCTCAAAAACCGATCTAAAAGAGCCCAATTAAAAGGGACAAAGATCAGGCAATTTTCAGCATTTACACTTCACAAAAAATTCCAGAATTCTCTCCCACTTCTCCCTTATCTCAAAACCTATCCAATAACGTCCCAACACTCTTTGAACTTCAAAAATCTCTTCAAGGTTAAGGTAAGTTGATTATTTATTTTTTTAACTTGATTCTTCCATGGAATTCATTGGAATCATGCTATAGATGTTGGAAACATAAATTTGAAATTTTTGAAAAGCTGTCCAAAAATTTTGGTTTCTAACTTTCGAGAATTACTTTGATCTTTGGTTTGTTTTGAGAAGAATGATTTAGGATATTGTTGTATAAATCTAAATAAGGGTATTAAAGATGTTAAAGGAAGGTTTATTGCTTATTTTTGATATTTTTAAAGACGGAATTGAGAAGAGGTTTTACATATTTTTGGTGTAAGGACTTTTGAGTTCAAATATTCTATTGTGTTGTGAAGTTATGTTGGGGCTGTTAGATGTTGTTTTTGTGCATGATATGGTTAAGGTATGTTTAAGGTTTAAACTACAAAGGATGTGTAAAATTTGGTTGAAGTAGAATAACATATTTGTATGGGTTAAATTGAAGTAATTACAAGAACTAATTGGAGATAGAAATCTGTCCGCTACTATTGTTGTCGACATGTGTTGGTTGTGGGATATTTTAAGGTCATTTTTGAAGTATTTGTGTATGGATTTATTGGTATATAACTTGTGAATAAGTTGGTTGTTGTTGTTAAGTAAATAGTGCTGAATTTATGTATTGTTTGGGCTATTTTGGAGTTAATCCGGAAGTACGAAATGTAGGGAAAATGCTGCCCAATTTTAGTTAGAATTCCTAATTATAGTGATACTCTCTTATTTGTAGACTTATAAACATAAAGAGTAGTCGTAGCCGCTGGACATTAATTAGACATCCAGGTATGTAAAGCTAACCTTTCTTTCTTTTGGCATGATCTTATGTAACAAACGGACGACAAATGAATAGAATTCCAATGAAGCTCTTATTCTTAGAGATAATAGGATGCCGAATGTTCTTAATTTTCAGAATTTATACTGTTATATTTTGACTCATACGTATGATTCCAGCCACCCTAGTTGGTATAAGTCATATTTTAGTACAATTCATACTTCGGTATAATTCATATTTGGCATAATTTATAATGGCAACCAAAGGTTACTTGAAATTACTACCGTCTTAATTTTCAAACAATGGTTCGTTTTGATTATTCCATTAAGTCTTAAATGATGATTTAAATACATATGATTACTCACTACTTGCTCGTGCATGTCTTAATGTATCTTTCACCGAGTCTCGGGCTAGGTATGTATTTGTGCACAGTTTCACTGCATTGTTCACCGAGTCCCTCACTAGAGGGCTGGGTACGGTATATATATATATAATGATATGACCTGAGGACATGATGATGGCGCTGAGCCCATGATGGGCTAAATATGATATATATGTATATGACGGATTCACTGAGTCCCAAAAGGGCCGGATATGATAAATGATATAAGCATGCATCAATTTATTTCATAAGGCACAGGTACAATAACTTCTTGAGTATCATACTTGTCTTTTGAAACCTCTACTTTAGATATGATTTTTCTTACTGTATTTTATGCTTATTTATTCAGTACATATGTCGTACTGACCCCTTCTTTCTTCGGGGAGGGGAGGGGAGGGGAGGGGCTATGTTTCACGCCCGCAAGTACAGATACTCATTTTGGAGAGCTGCCAGCTTAGGATTCTACTCAGCGGGTTTAAAGTGCTCCATTTTCTCGGAGCCTAAGCTTTTGGTACAATCCTTATAATGTATATATTTTTGTATTTAGGGATACGGCGGGGCCCTGTCCCATCATATATTTTTGTTAATTCTCTTAGAGGTCTATAGACACATGCGTGGGTTGTATATAAATATCGTTCGGCTGCACTAGTATGGCTTATGTTTTAGGACGTTTCCATTCGAAATGGCAGCCTCATCAGCTTGCGTATGTAAATGTTTATTTTAGATGTGTTATGTTGTGTAGCCTTGTCGGCTTGCATATTATGCTATCCTATCTTTGAAAATTTTAACTCCTTAGGAGATAAGTAATATCGGTATATATACAAGTGACAGTTTTGAGATAAAGTGCTGCCCATATAAAGCCCATATCATGTTCAGTTGCCGATTGATTATAGATAATAGGCATGTATACGAGTGTCCAATTTGAACACTAGTCATGGCCTACGGGGTTAGGTCATGATAGTGCAGGGCTTCTCCACTATTGCGGCTCCATTGACTAGATTGACTCAGAAGGCCATGGATTTTCATTAGTCCGACGAGTGTGAGGTGAGCTTCCAAAATCTCAAGACTTTATTGACTTCGGCTCTTGTTTTGACGTTACCTGAGGAAGGTGTGGTCTTTACTGTATATTGTGATACTTTCGGTATTGGTTTAGGTGGTGTGTTGATGCAAAAGAGGAAAGTGATTGACTATGCTTCGAGACAGTTGAAGGCCCATGAAAAAAACTATCCTACTCATAATTTGGAGTTAGCGGCCATGGTTTTTGTGCTTAAGTTATGGTGTCATTACTTATACGGTGTGCATTGCGAGGTCTTCACCGATCATAGGAGTCTTTAGTATATATTCAGTCAGAGGGATTTAAACTTGAGGCAACGTAGATGGCTTGAGTTGCTGAAGGACTACGACATGACTATCTTGTATCACCCAGGAAAAGCCAATGTCGTGGCGGATGCCTTGAGTAGGAAGTCCTCTAGTATGGGGAGTCTTGCTATGATCCGAGTTGAGGAGCGGCTATTGGCTAGAGATGTTCAGAGGTTGGCTAATAGCCTTGTCCGGTTATAGATTTCAAAGGATGGTGGTGTTCTTGCCTTTGTGGAGACACGTTCTTCTTTGGTTGAGCAGATTCAGGAGAGCCAGTTTGAGGATGAGAAGTAATGTATCATTTGAGACAAGGTATTAAGAGGTGAAGCTAAGGAGGTAGTACTTGATTCGGAAGGCGTATTGAGGATTGGTGGCAGAATCTGTGTGCCTAAGGTGGGTGACTTGACTAGACTTATTTTAGAAGAAGCTCATTGTTCAAGGTATTCCATCCATCCGGGAGCAGCCAATATGTATCATGATCTGTGTCAGCATTATTGGTGATGTGGGATGAAGAAGGACATCGCAGAGTTCGTGTCCAAGTGTTTGACTTGGTAGCAGGTAAAGTGTGAGCACCAACGGCCTGGGGGTGTGAGTCAGAGGATGCTTATTCCCACTTGGAAGTGGAAAATGATCACCATGGACTTCGTTGTGGGTTTACCTCCCACCATGGGTGGTTATGATTCTTTATAGGTAGTTGTTGATAGACTGACAAAGTCCGCCCATTTTATTCCAGTTAAGGTGAGGTACACAGCGGATAAGCTAGCTCAATTGTATATTAGTCAGATTGTTCGGCTTCATGGTATCTAGTATCCATCATTTCTAATTGGGGTTCGATATTTACTTCGCACTTTTGGCAGGCATTACAGCATGGTTTGGGCACTAAAATTGATTTGAGTACAGATTTTCATCCACAGACTAATGGTCAGTCCGAGCGGACGATCCAGGTAGTGGAGGACATGCTCCGAGCTTGTGTTATTGATTTTGGTGCTAGATGGGATCAACACTTTCCCCTAGCGGAGTTTACCAACAACAACAGTTATCATTCCAATATACAGATGACTCCATTTGGGCTGTGTATGGTAGGCAGTGTCGATCCCCTATTGGATGGTTTGACTTAGTTGAGATAGACTCCTTAGACACAGACTTGCTTAGAGATGCTATGGAGCAGGTTCGTATGATTCAGGGTAGAATCTTAACAGCCTAGAGTAGGTAGAAAAATTATTTAGACCAGAGAGTTTTACCATTGGAGTTTATGGTGGGCGATCATGTTTGGCTTCGAGTGTCTCCCATAAAGGGCGTGATGCGGTTCGGGAGGAAGGGCAAGCGCAGCCCTCGATTCATTGGCCCATTTGAGATTTTGGCGCTAGTCAGAGAGGTGGCTTATAGACTGGCCTTACCACCTAGCTTATCGGTTGTGCATAACATGTTTCATGTTTCTATGCTCCTAAAGTATGTTCCGGATGAGTCTCATATGTTATCACTTGATTCAGTGGAGTTGGGTCTAGACCTGACAATTGAGGAGGAGCCTATAGTCATTCTAGATAGGCAGGTCCGTAAGCTTAGAACCAAGGAGATAGCTTCAGCAAAGGTATAATGGAAGCACCGTTCAGTCGGAGAGGCGACTTGGAAGATGGAGGCTGATATACGTGCTAGATATCCCCATCCTTTTGAATTTTTACGTATATTCCTTTACCTTATGTTCGAGGACGAACATGGTTTTTAGTGGTGGATAATGTAACAACCTTATTTTGTGACTTTTGTTGATTTTCCTATTTAACCCTTAACTTTTATAAATAATTTATGACTTTTGGGAATGAGTGGCATGATTTTCATATTAATGAAAAAAAATTATTTTGTTGTTAAAGAATATTTTTTTAAAAAAATTATAATAAAAAATAATAAAAGAATTATATATATATATATATATATATATATATATATATATATATATATATATATATATAATCTGATGGAATTAAGCCATCAGATGTAAACGAGAGAACATGAAAGCGGCAAAAACTGGAAAAAAAATATGG
The DNA here is from genome assembly GCF_947179165.1 of Solanum dulcamara. NCBI lineage: Eukaryota > Viridiplantae > Streptophyta > Magnoliopsida > Solanales > Solanaceae > Solanum > Solanum dulcamara. The sequence continues at coordinate 73,005,031 of NC_077237.1, forward strand.
AGGAAGAAAGAAAAAAAGGGGAAAAGAAAAATAAAGGAGAAGAGAAAAATAAGGATTTTCATTCCAAAGCGTCAAGGTAATTATTCTCATCCTTTCCATTAAATTTTTGTGTGATTATGAACATATTTTTAGGGTATATTGGTGGAAAAATAACGCTGAAATAAAAAAATATGACCCTAGGGTTCTTCCCATAAAATCTTGATTTAGGAGTCGAATAACGATCCATTTTAGGTGAAATTTGACATGTAAATTTATTTTATCATGAGTGAACATAATTGGAAAGAAAATTTTAGATTTAACTTCAATGACTTGGGCTGACTTTTTGACTCAATTTTTTATTCGAAAATAAATATAGCAATATGGGCGTCATTGGATTCGTATTCTTATGAAGATTATGTATTTGAACAGATTTTAATCATTCGGAAGCGTTATGAAAAGTTTTAAAGTGATTATTCAATTTAATTGAGGTAAGTGAATTTCTAAACATCAGTTTAAGTTTATAGATGCCTGTATTTTTGTGTTATGTGTATTGGAGAGTAATGAGAATCAGACTGGATTATTGACTGTATGATTGACCTTAAAAATGGAGATAAGGGGTATAAAATGGTGGTCTAATGTCATGCATTGGTGGAATTGATATGTTGTGATTATGAGTTTATTTTGGACATGTGAAATAACTATGTTGATGTGAGATTGAAAAAATTATTGTTGTTGTCATGTTATTATCGTAAATTATATGAACATGAATTGATTGCATTGATTCTGACATACTGTGCTGAGACGAAAAATGATATGAACCAAATGGGTCGGGCCACACGCTCCATAGCAGGTGTTATGAAACAAAGGGATTGGGCCACACGCTCTGTGGCAGGATATGTATATTGAGGGGACGGACCACACGCTCTGTGGCAGGTAACATTGTCAGAAATGTCCCCCATGGATTTTGGACTGTAATTCAGCGGATGTGTACCGATAGGACAAACATGCATCATCTCATTGCATTGCATCACATTTTGTTGATAATTGTGAATTCGTGTTTACCACTTATTGCTATGTATATGTTGAACTTGACTTGATATGATTCACTTGATGAGACTACTGATGAGTATTCGTGGAATGTACTATTATTATTGCGTAGAGTGTGAAGTTGGGCTAGTTTTATGCAGGTTGTAGTTAAGGAGGTTCGGTTGGGATGACAGGAGTACTTGTATCTATTAAGTTTTTCTTAGTTTTAGTTATCCACTTACTGAGTACCGTGTTGTTTGGTACTCACTCCTTGCTTCTACACTTGTGTAGGTTGTGAGCCCGGACCTGCTTGATCTCCTCGCGTTTTATACCACATCCGAGGCTATCATCTCGAGTGTTGAGGTAGCTGTTACATCCATTTAGAGGATACCTCTTACTCCTTTAATATGTTTTAGTCCTATTCTAGAGATAAAGACATTGTGACTGTATTTTCTTTCGTACTTCGATAATGTATTAGTGGCTTGTACACATGACAACCAATCTTGGGGGAATTTGAGTTTGTTTTATGTGTTTTTGATTAAGTTAAATTTTAATTTATTTCATTTTCTTCCGCATCTACTTTTCATTGGGTATTAGGCTGACTTGTTTCGGTGGGTTGAGATGAGTGTCATCACATCCGGATTTGGGTCGTGACAGTACTACCCGGAGTATAAGAATCACCGGAATAGTATTTCTACACTACTAAAAATTAAAACTATATTTGAGAATGAGTAAAAAAGTATATAGAGAGAAGTTGCTTGAGAAAGATTGATGAATAAAATGACGAACTAAGGTGAGTAAAAAATATATAAGCAAGCGAAATTGTTATAAAAGTTGAGCAAACAACACAAATTCCACTAGTTTAGGAATACATACTTCTGTGGGTTTTCAATATTATAAATCTTATCAGAATTCGAACTTTGGATATATGTATTTAACGCACCCAGACATATGTATATTGGATACATGAAGTCATATTTAGGTGTAATTTGTTCTGAATAAACTATTTTCAAGTGGATTCACATGTATCTGACGCTTACACTCGTCTCTCTCCTATCTCACTCTCCTATCTTCATTTGTATATGTATTTCAGAATGTATCAGGTATACGGGAAACAACCCAATTCTCTTTTGTTCATGGTCGGTCATGCGCACTTTGTGGACCAAACCATCCATTAGTAGATTCCCCCTATCAACTCCATTTTCTAATCATTACTTTTCTATCACAAGGACCCACGGTTCACATGGATATATTATTGGCTATCTTCCAGACATTTTCAGAAAAAGCATGTTAATGCCAGCTTGGAATCTTTGTAAGAAAATATTTGATTGGATATACTTTGCCACATATGCACTTACTTATTCCCCTTATCTAAACTTCAAGAGGAGGAAATGTTTATGTTTATTAATCAACTTTATATTAAATTTGTAAATTTCGTAGTATATATAGGTGACAAAGCAAAGGTCTTCAATATATTGAGAGCAAGCATAGCATTTTCTCAGTGTCTATTTTCCTATAAGCTTCTTAGAATTATAATTTAATAAGTGCTTCTTGAAAATGCTTGGCATAGCTTTCGGACGTTTCGATGATTCATTCAGCTTAGGGTCATTTAAGTCCTATATTGCTGAATTCATTTCCACTTTACTCTTTGTCTTTGCTGGAGTTGGTTCTGCTATTGCTTACAGTTAATAAACTCTTCCTCCTTATTTACTACAATTATATGCACTCAAATCATTTTATGTAATATAATTAAGTTATTGCTAAGTTCACTTATTATGCATACTTACGTATAGTTGCTTTTTAGGTGAAGATATTCATATAGTTTGTTCCCTAAAGTCCACTCCTTTACGTAAATAAAATTGTTTTAGCTCATGATACATCGTATATGTGTTAGTCATTCAATTAAAAAATTATAAATATTTTATTGTACACTGCAATATTATTATAGAATTTTAAATTTTGAATAAGTCTCTAATTAAGGTCCGTTTATCCAATTTTAAATAGTGGTCTATTCAGCTTTTTTTGGATTATATGGTTGTAAATTTTGTACTGTATTTGTATGCAGACAAGTTGACAGCTGATGCTTCTCTTGATCCGTCCGGGCTTGTAGCAGTTGCAGTTTGCCATGGATTCGCTCTCTTCGTGGCAGTTGCCATTGCTGCCAACATCTCCGGTGGTCATGTGAACCCTGCTGTTACTTTCGGACTGGCTCTTGGTGGCCAAATTACCCTTCTCACCGGCCTCTTCTACTGGATTGCTCAACTTTTGGGTGCCATTGTAGCTTCCTACCTCCTCAAAGTTGTCACCGGAGGAATGGTACGTTTTTGCCTATTTACTCAAAACGACAGATTTATGTTATGTACATACATTTTTTACAATGTCACATATCAATATAATTTAGCTTGTTATACCACATTACACGTTTCATCCTATAGATTACTAACCATGTTTATACTGTAACTACTAGTGTCGACATTAATGTGTTACATAGAATGTAATGAGTTTAATTGAACTCATAAAATGCATTCTCTAGTGATTATGCCAAATTATAGTATCTAGTCATAATTTAATCATGTGACTTTTTTTCATTTGGTTTTGTTTAGGCCGTTCCAATCCATGTTGTGGCTGCTGGAGTAGGAGCTGCTGAAGGAGTGGTGATGGAAATCATCATCACCTTTGCTTTGGTGTACACAGTGTACGCCACAGCAGCTGACCCAAAGAAGGGTTCATTGGGTACAATAGCACCCATCGCCATCGGTTTCATTGTTGGTGCCAACATCTTAGCTGCTGGCCCATTCTCTGGCGGTTCAATGAACCCTGCCCGCTCCTTTGGACCTGCTGTGGCTAGTGGCAACTTTGCTGGTATCTGGATTTACTGGGTCGGACCACTTGTTGGCGGTGGCTTAGCTGGTCTTATCTACAGCAATGTGTTCATGAACCATGAACATGCCCCTTTATTCATCGATGGTTAAGTTTTAAATTAATAATTTGTGAATTGTTTGATTTTGATTGTTCGGTCCAAAAATCCATTTGCTTTTTTTGTACGTAATAAAGAAAGTAAAAAAGCAATATATTGCTTTTTCTCTTTCTTTTGTCCGTTATCTTTTGTTTTGTTTTATTGTTTCTTTTTTTTTTTGGGGGGGGTTGCAGCTGTACATTCATGTGTTGATTTATGAGTTTGGTGAGAATCGCTACTGTTCGTTAATATCATTGTGCTTTTTATCTTTTTGAAATTTCATTCTTTAGCTCGGATCTCAAAAAGAAAAAGAGAATCAATGATTAAACTAAACCGACCAACAAATCATAACATTTTGAGATAGGAAAAAAGAAACTGTTAAATTGAATAGCTCATTTTATATAATTTAGTTTTACTTTATATGAAGTTATTTTTTAAAAAAAAGGTTTTTGGAAATTTGTGATTTGAAATAAGTGATAGATTTTAATGTTAAATTATTATCTAATATAGAAATATATTTTTCTTTTTGAGACTGCAAAAAAGAAAGTGAGTCACATAAATTAGGATATCATAAATAAATTTTTTTATGATAATTGAATGTTAATTATTATGGCTTAATAGTATTTTTAATATAGTCTTTAATTAAATATATAAATTTTATTTTAAAAAAAATATTAAAAATTTTATGTCCGAATTTACATTGAACATTAATTAGTTTAATCTTTATAGGCTGAATCTAATCAAATAAATTGAAATAGAGACAATCATATTCTTAACAAATTTGCTTTCACGTGCATCTACTGTTTAATTAGCTAGAGATTAAAATGTAACAATATACTTACAAATTCATTTTAGATCACATAAGTGTAGGCCCAATTTTATTCATCAAACGCCTCCTTTCCTTCATTTTTTTTAAGTTTTCCATCCGGCCCCTAGTGGTCTTCCATGGATCCTAAGGAATTCAAAAGTGATTTGGACCCTTACATAGAATTTAAGCATTTTTAAAGTTTGAAATTGATCACTATAAACACTTAGTTAAGACAATCTGAGAATGGTGATTTCATAATTTCAATAAGTCTAAAATGTATTTTACGTTTGATTTGCACTATTGATTTATGTCTAGAGGGTTTCCAAATGATTTTTGAAGCTGAATCCAAATAAGAAGTGTTTGTGATGTTGCTGATAATTGGTGTCAGGCATCTTTCTTCGAGTTTGTGAGGCTTCTGTTGTGTTCAGGGCTGAACACAAAAAATCAAAAAATCAAACCAAATCGATAACCAAATCAAACCGGAAAAAAAACCCGACATTTATTTGGTTTGATTTGGTTTGATTTTTAAATTTAAAAACCGACTATATTTGGTTTGGTTTTGGTTTCAAGTCTAAAAAAAACCGAAAAAATCGAACCAAACCGACTTTATATATACATATTTTAAAAATTAAATTTATATATATATATGTGTGTATATTTTAATTTTTTTATGAAAAAAATATAATTTATATTGAGTTTTTATATTTTTGATCTTGGGCCATTCTTTTGAATTATACTAAATAAAGTAAAAATAAATAAAATGTGGACTTCATACGCAGAAAAGCTACTCACAATTACAAATAGTAAAACTTTAGGTGAGTCATTCTCTATTATTAAACATGTATGCGTCAATCTTGGCTAGTAGCTACTGGCTACAATGAAATTTATAATAAGAAAATACTTTTGAAATTTATTTTCTGTTTATTCAAATAGTGACTACAAGGTATATTAAAAAACCGACAAAAACCGAAAAAAACCGATAAAAACCGACAAAAACCGAATAGTAAAAAAAAAATATAGTTTGGTTTGGTTTGATTTGACAATTTGAAAAACCGACTCAATTGGTTTGGTTATTTTTTAAATAAAAACCGATCCAAACCGAACCGTGAGCACCCCTAGTTGTGTTCATGAAGAAGGGAATGCGTTGATCTTAATTTGCGTTCGTATGGTGGTGTTTTTTTTTTTTTTTTATGGGAACAGACCCTACACGAGGCTCCCACCTCTCGTGCACAGTCAGGGGTTGAGCAGCACCCCCAAGCCTTAACATAAATAATCAAAATAAAATACAAGGAGGGGGACATAAACCTTACCTCCGATCCTATGGTGGTTCATAAGTCGGCTAACCTATTAAGGTCGGCTAACTCATCCCCGATACAAAAAAGAGACTAACTATAACTAGCAAGCATTAAACCTGTGAGAGGACTCCTCTCGGTACAAATCAACTAAGAAAGCATAAATGAGGGAGACTCTCCCCTTCCATGAGAATACAAGAAAGTAGCCTACACTAGTCCTATTCAAGAACAAGTATACGAACCTTCTATCTCGCATGGGTTGGGGAAATTCTTTTCATCTTTGCTCTTTTTAGACATGTCGTACCAAGTAGGTCCAAGGAAAGTTGCAGCAACACCAATCGTAGCCAAGTTAGGAAAATTAGAGATAAAAAAAATGTTCAAGAAGGTTGTTTTATCCTTTTTAATCTTCTTCTCCTGAAGCTTGCCATTCCTATCTTGTCTAGCTTTATGTAGCCCTTGGTTTCTTGTGGAAGTTGTTGAAGGTTGTAGAAGTGTTGTGTATTATCAAGTGTATGGCTGTACTTAGATAATGTATCAGCTGGAAAATTTGCTTCCCGAAAAACATGTTTGCATTGGAAGTATTCTAGCAGTTGGACCAGTTGTTGGAGTTCATTAACGTAGTTTTGAATGTTCCAGGGTGGTTTGATGTCCAGATTCAGCCACTTGATCACAAGTTCCGAATCTACTTCCAATATTACTCTATTATAACCATGTTGAAAGCACCAATTAATGTCAAAACTGGTTGCCTGCACTTCCGCTTGATTATTTGTTCCAACTCCCAAAGGAGAGGCAAAAGCATATATCAGATTACCCTTATGATCCCTTACTATGCCTCCTGCTTCTATCTTTCCTGGGTTGCCTATGGCACTCCCATCAGTGTTAAGTTTAACTATGTTAGGGGGGGTTTGAGCCATTTAACCTGGGTTACTTTTATGTCATGCTTACAGTTTTCTATCCAAATAATTAGATCCTTCCAAGCTGGTGGCCATTGGATATATGGAAAAGCTGTAGTAATAAGCATGTATATTTCTTTGATTATATTGAACTTCACCCTAGTAGTACTAGATTTCTTTCCTTCATATTTACTTGCACACCTGTTCTTCCAGACATTCCAGCAAATAAATATAGGGAGGGCTTGCAACATGAGTTTATGTACAGCATTGTTTGGTTTGTAGGTCCACCATCTCATCAAGATGTCTCTAATGGAGTTGTGGTCCTGCCTGATTCCCCCCCAGTTGGAGAAATATGTCCAGATGTGTTTAGCAAAGCTTCCCGAGACAAATATGTGATCTATGTTGTCCAAACCAGGCCTGTAGCAGCATGAGCACTCTGCGGTTTCTCTCCCAAAAGAAATCAGTTTATCATTGGTTGGCAGTTTGTGTCTCAATGTTCTCCAAAGCAAGAATGAAGCCTTGAAAGGGATGTTAGCATGCCATGTCATCCTATCTATCAATGTCTTGTTTTTTTTTTCTCACATTTTCCCAAGCTGATTTACAAGTGAAATTTCCACGTGATTGCAGCTTCCATTGAGCTTGATCTAATGTGTTTTGTTGGTACATGATTTTAGTATTGAGAATTGTGTGTATCATGTGTTGAGGGGCCTGTTGCCTGATTTTCTCTTCATTCCATTTTCCATTTGTCATGAGCATGGAGACAGTGGAGTTGTTGAATCTTGGAATATATTCATAGTGATTGGCTAGAAGGCCAATACCCAGCCAATCGTCCCACCAGAAACTGCAGTTTCCTGAACATAAGTTCCACTTAATGTGAGGTTCTATGTCACCTTTGTTCTTCATCATGTTCTTCCACATGAGAGATTGACCTGTATGCCACTTTTTTGTGACAGGGTGAGCTCTTTGGCAGTATTTAGCTCTCAAGAAATCCCCCCATAAAGATCTCTTAGTTCTGAACAACCACCAATATTTGTATTGCATTGCCAGGCATATATCTTCCAAGTTTTTTACACCAATACCTCCCTCCTCATATGGTAAGCTAAGGGTTTCCCAAGAGGCCCAGTGATACTTCCTTTTCTCCTTATCCCAACCCCAGAAGAAGTCAGTTATAAGGCATTTTATTTGTTTCAAAGTGGTTCTGGTAGGGGTTATGGCAGATAACAGATGTATAGGAAGTGATTGAAGCACTGATGTGATCAAAGTGGCTCTCCCCCCATAGCTTAGCATCTTTGTCTGCCACCCTTGAATTTTAGCAATCACTTTTGAAATTATACCAGTGAAATATATGACCCTTTGTCTTCCTATATACAATGGACATCCCAAGTATGTCATAGGCCCATGAGTGCATTTATAACCAGTGATGGTCACTACTCTATCCATTATATCAACAGGTGTATTGGTAGGGATTAAGATTTGGCTTTTGTCCTTATTAATAAGCTGCCCAGAAATGCCTTCATACATCTGAAGAGTCTTCATGATGAGTTGAAGAGAATACTTGGAAGTTGAGGTGAAAATAATAATGTCATCTGCAAAACTCAAATGGTTAATTTGAGGACCCCTTTTCTCCATTTGAAAACCAGTGTATAGATAGTGCTGATGAAGGTTGTTTAACATTCTGGTCAGCACCTCTGCACCAAGAACAAAGAGAGCAGGAGAGAGTGGGTCTCCCTGTTTGAGACCTCTTGTTGAGTGGAAAAAACCATGCCTGCTGCCATTTATGATGACAGAGTACCAATTGTTAGACATTATTCTCCATACCATGTCTATGAAGGTTTCCCCAAATCCCATCTTTCTCATGACAAGACAGATAAAGGACCATGAGACTCTATCATAAGCCTTGGCCATGTCAAGTTTAATAACCACATTATCTCCAATTTTGGGTTTGTTTATGTTATGTATAATTTCTTGAGCCAGCATAATGTTCTCAGATATGCTCCTTCCTTGGACAAATCCAGACTGATTATCAGAAATAAGATGTGGAAGGATGGGAGCTAGTCTGCTACTAAGGAGTTTGGAGATTATTTTGCTACTAAAATTGCTGAGAGATATAGGTCTGAATTCAAATAGTCTATTAGGATGTTCAACTTTTGGGATTAGAACCAGACATGCATGGGAGACGTATTTTGGGATGTCATGGCTATTAAAGAAAAACAGAATCAGCTCCAAAAGGTCCTCACTGATAATGTCCCAGCATACCTGGAAAAACTTGCCACTCATCCCATCAGGACCTGCAGCAGAAGTACCACTCATAGAGAAAATCACTTTCTGTAACTCCTCTTTAGTAGGTACCTTTTGCAACATATGGTTTTGATTGTCACTGACCTTTCTAGGTATGTACTTAAGGAAATCTTCATTGATTTTCTTGTTGTCTGTAGTGAATATCTTTTCAAAGTAATGACATGCAGCCTTGGCAATTTCCTCATTTCCCTGAATACTATTACCCTGATCATCCTCAATTTTGTGAATATACAGTCTTCTCCTTCTCCCTCTAATGATAGCATGGAAGTAATTGGAGTTGGCATCCCCTTCCTTAAACCATTGGAGTTGAGTTTTTTGTTTGAGGATGGATTGCTCTATCTTTAGATACCTGATGTATTTGACATTGATCAAGTTCAACTTGGTTCTATTATCTTCGGAGTTATCACTGATTATTGCATCCTCAGCCTCTCTAACTTTTGTCTCAAAATCAGTGATGGAAGAGAAAATATCACCATATTCTTGTCTTGACCACTTACTTAGAGTGCTTCGCACTCTTTTCATTTTTTCCTGAAATCTTGTCATAGGATTTCCTGCAGCAGGTTTTCCCCAGCACGTTTTCACTACATCAAGGAAGCTATCATTATCAACCCAGCAGTGTAGAAACTTAAAATATTTAGGGGCATTGTTCTGTCTCTCTGCACACTCCATGAATAAAGGGCAATGGTTTGATCCAGTGGAAGCTAAATGAGTAATAGTAGTCATAGGCATCATGTCTAACCACTTATCATTTACCATAGCTCTATCTAGTCTCTTCCAAATCCTGGCATCATTCTCTCTGTTGTTACACCATGTATACTTTGCACCATGAAAACCCAAGTCTATGAGTCCACAAGCTTCAATAGTACTTATGAATTCAAAACTTTTGTTCATGTTGTAGGGTATGCCCCCCAGCTTCTCTTCAATGCCAGTGATTACATTAAAATCCCCTATTGTACACCATGGTTTGCCTAAATTGGAATATAGTAGTAGTTTATCCCAAAGATCTCTTCTCAAATGATCTTTACATTTAGCATAAACAAAGGTTGTGAGATAGGTAATATGCCATGTAACATGTTTGATCTCACAGGTAATCTACTGCTCATCCTGATCTATAATGGAGCATGTTACATCTTTATTCCACAAGAGCCAAATTTTGTTGTTGGAATTATGAATAGAACTGTCCATATTAAGCTGAATTTTATGGGAATTGAGGTGTGATTGGTTTGAGAATGGTTCAAGAATTGCCATCATAGATATTTTGTGATAGTCTTTGAGTTTTTGGAGTCTATCCAATGAACCCTGAGTATCAATACTCCTTGCATTCCAACATATGGTATTAATCATTGAGACTTATTTGATTTGGACCTTGTTTTGATGCCACTTTTGCAAATAGCATTATCCGAACTTGTTGTGTTATCTTGTTATTTCTTTTTCCTATTTTCTTGCTGACCCCTGGTAGACAGAGCCCTCCTTTCCTCCTCTTCTTTTTGAACCTCATCATATTGGTCAGGATCTTCCTCATCCTCAGAATGTGTGACTCTGTATTCATCTGTTAGTTCTTGTGGAGTAATTTCCTTGTTAAGGGCACATTTTCCAGTATCCGATTTCTGAATTTGCAAGGCTGTCACATGGATGCCTGCATGTTCCACCACCAGTACATCATGTAAGCTCTGTTGTCCTGATTGTATTTCTTTAATAATTTTCTTCTTCAACGCATCCCTTTTCTTCTTACTAAGGGCTAATGTAGCCTTGTTGTTAAACGCCTGAGGACTCTCATTTTGCCTTTTCGGATCCGGGGGTTCCTTATCCATTGTGTAGCAGTCCTCTTCTTGTTGTGAGTATTCATTGTACCTCTCCTTTCTGGTTACAGTTATAGTAGTTACCTCTGTGGTAGCAGGAGCTCTAATGTCTTTCCTAGGGTCAACCAAAGTACTTTCCCTCCCTCTGGTAACCCCTTCCTGCAAGTTAGTGGGTTCCTCCTGTATTCCCCCATCCTCACCTCCATAAACTACAACAGCTACATCATTCACAACATTAAAATTATTGGGGGAGCCATGAGGCTGTGGGAGAGATAAGTCAATACCTGGCTCCTTCATTTTTGTAATATTGCAGTCATCCTCAAGTGTATCATTTGTGTCAGCATTTAAACCAATAATCGGGACTTGGGGGTGTGGGAGAGATAAGTCAATACCTGAATCCTTCCTTTTTGTCGTATTGCAGTCATCATCCAGTGTGTCATTTGTGTTAGCATCTAAATCATTAATGGGGACTTGGGGGTGTGGGAGAGATAAGTCAATACCTGAATCCTTCCTTTTTTTTGTTGCAGTCGTCATCCATTGTGTCATTTGCATCAGCATCTAAGCCATTAATGGGGACTTGGGGGGATGGGAGAGATAAGTCAATACCTGTTTGCTTTGCTAGATTCTGCTTTGATTGAACATTCTTTTGTTGTTCCTTCTGTCTTGGTTTTTTCTGAATTTGCCATTCTTATTGTTCCTCCTTGTTTTTGTTCTTATTTTGGTGCTGTCTCTGTCTCCCAGCTTGATTTTCTTTTGTACCTGCATTAGTTAAAGATATATTATTCTCATACATTTGTACAGTGGGTAAGGGACATACCTGGTTGTCATCTTCTTTCCTGGTTTTATTATTCTTTGCTTCTTCAGCTCCTTTCCTTTCTTCATCTCTCCTCTTGACATTACATCTTGTCATAGTATGTCCTTGATGCTTACAATAAGAACAGTATTCAGGTAAACCTTCATATTGTATAGCTTGCCATCTGCCTTTATTGTGATCCTCTTCATCAATTCCTAACCATACATGTTGAGGCCTTTCCTTGGTGATATCCATTTGTATCCTTACTTTTGCAACACTGCCTCTAGTTTTTTTTAGAGATGCTGCATCCAGGTACAGGGTTTTACCAATCGGGTCTAAAAGGGTGGTTATAAACTTTTTATTGTAACAATGCCACGGTAGTTCTGGTAGTATGACCCAAACTGGTACGATAGGAGTTTCCTCCTCTGGCCTAAAGGTTGGAGTCCACAATTGTAGTCGCATAAGTTGCCCATCAATATACATTTTCTGTTTATTCCAGACTGAAATATGATCTTCCTCATTATCCAGATCAATGTAAATGTGTCTTGCATTGAAATGTGCAATTTTGACACCTCCAGTGAGTTGAGTCTGCTGAATAAAGCTTCTTCTGATAAGCTCTATCTTGGGCATTATATTGGTGAATTTTCCTATTAAAGTATACTTACATCTAGACGCAAGTTTCACAAAAAAGTCTTCCTTTTTATAGATTATAGCTGGTAGGCCCTGTCTTGTGGTGTAGACAGGAGGTGAAATATTAATAGGCGCTTCAGTTCTATTTTGGTTAACTCTTAGTCTAGTCGCATAAGTTTGTATAACTGTGAATGGACTTGGTTCTGGGGCAGAATCTATTTTGGGGCTCTGCAACTGGGGTAGCTGTTTTGATTTTGTGGGAGGTTTGTCATTTGAATTCTGGATATTTGGTTTATACTGAGGGTTGTGTTTAACAAAGTTGGATGTTAGCTTGGTAAGATCATGGGGGAGTTGAGTCTTGTTAGATGCTGAATTGTTATGATTAATCTTGGTACTGTTATTACATGCATCATTTTTTCCTATGTTGTCCTGAGTATCAGTTTCTATAGCGATAGGATTCAATTCATTTTCACCCTTATTTTCCTTATTATTCTTAACCTCTTGTTGTACAGAATGGGTTACCTCTTTCGACTTATGTTCAATCGGAATAGATACACTCTTACTTGGATTGATTTGGATATTGCTCCTTGTCGTTTCTTCACTGTCGACATTCGACTGTTTCGAGGTCCTTTCCTGTGTGGCATTTCCAGCACCAGTTGATACGCTCGCCGAGTCTTCCACATTTTGTGTACCTGTGTCGAATCTCTTCAAATTCAAGAAATTCTCATCTGAGTTAGAGAACTCTTTATCAGAAGAACCACTCTCAGTATCCGAGTCACCTTGGGTATCCCCAGATTTTCCGATTGGGAGTGTGAAATCGTTTGAAATTTGTTGTGTATCTGATTGTTTAGAATCAGACTCCGCGTCTTTACCCTGAGTTTCACCATTGCTTCTATTTTGTGACCAGAAGATGATTTTTTGTGCCCAAGCTAGTTGCTCCTTCGAAATCTCTACAGGGGTCGCGTTGTAGCCGATATACGAAGAGCTACGAATGGAATTAGGTGTTGATTCCAGTTGGGTCTTGTTCCTGGGTGAGAGAGGCTCCTCTTGGACTAAGTCCGGTGGTCTGCGGAGTGCCGCCGACGGCGATAGGGCCATTCCGGCAGCTCTGTATGTTGTCGGCGTTTGAGTATAGAGAGAAGAGAGAGGATAGTATTGTAGAGAGAGATTTAGGGCATCCTAAGAGAAGATGTTCGATGTATGGTGGTGTTTGCATTCACGAATAAGGTTTTCAATCGGGTTGGGATCACTAGGTCGCATTAGTGCATCACCTTCGTAGGGATGTGATTACATTCGTGAGGGTCTATGTTGAGTCATCTGATTGCGTTCTCGGTAGGGCTCTGCATTTGCGAAGAACACATGATACCTGGACAAATTTTAATTTCAATTTCAAACTTTGACTTCCTAATTTATTTTGGGAGTTGTGGACCTCAGATTTGAATAATTTTCTAAGGTACTTCGAGATTTCATCACGAGGGTAAGAATCTATCTCAATATTTGATATCCCCGGCTAATTTAACATTTATTTTGTGATTGAATCAGTGTTTGGGTATTGAAAATTGAGGGGTTTTGCCTTAAGCTTTGAGTTGGTATATTTTAGATTTGAGGTTCAATTCGTACTCAAAATTTGCCTAATTTTTGGTGCACAAGTGTTTTATTTTATAGGTAAATTGATTTTGAAATAATTTTTAAATTTTGACCTCAAGGGTTTAGAATTGATTTTTTGACTCAATTTCTAATTTAAACTTTTATATAATAATATGGGTGTCGATAGACCTATGATTTTAATATATTAGGAGATTTCTAAGGCAATTCAGAAAGAAAAGGCGCTCCTGTGAGGATTCATGACGCGTTTGATCATTTTAGAGGTAGATTATGACATACTCTTTTAGACTTGGCTTGAGTGATAGTTTATTGTGGAAAGTGTGTTATGGGATGGACATATTGGGGAGATTGTAGGGATTTAGAAGAATGATTATTATGTGTAATCTAGGTTGTATAACGACCCTCATGTTTGACCCTTTTAATAGCTTTTGTTAGTTGTTTATGACTTGCGGAAATATGAGGCAAAATTTCTGAGGTGGTTCGCTTATTGGAAAGTTTTTCAATTTGAATGTTTGAAATTTAAAAATTGAAAAATTTGACCAAAGGCAATATTTGGGGTTGACGAAGTTGGATTAGAGCTTTGATGATTGCACTAGATGTGAAGAGGGATATATGACTTAGTTGAGGGTTCGAAATGGTTTTCAAGGTGTTCAAGGGTATTTTGGATCCTTTTGTGGAATTCTAGTTTATCATAAATTTGAAGTTGATCACGATCACATTTGGTCAAAAACAACCTCGAAATGGTAATTTGATGATTTGACCAAGTCTGCCATACGTTTTATGATCGTTTTGTAGTATTGATTAGCGTTCGAGAGGCTTCAAATGATTTTTGAGAGGTGTTTGGGTGTTTTGGTGTTGGAATGTAATCATAAAATCTTGGCGTCATTAATTTAATTTTTAAGTTTATTTATAATCAATCATGTTGACTGACAATATTTTTAATAATATTATTGGAATACTGACTTTTTAAGTGAGAACATGATTTGAAATTCAACAACACTAAAGAATGTTCAAGAATCTAGTATGTGTACATGTTCCAATGTTGAATAAGTATATGATCTGAGTTTCAGATTGTATAAGAACTCGAATATGATTTTTCAAGACTATGATTGAGCAAAATCATATGTTTATTAATTGATTCCACCATATTTGGAACAATTACGACTCTTTGTTTGAGGTATCTTATATTATTGTAATGACTGATAAAATCAAAATATATACTTTTATTAAATCAACGATCTCTTTTATTAAACTATACCATATAGTATTTGAATTTTTTTCATTTCCAGCAACTAAACTATCAATCCTATCATCACCAATTTAAAAGATTCAATCTGAAAAACTCTCAACTAATCCGGCTTGGGCGCTATTTCATTACCTAGCAATCTCATATTCTTTGTTAGCATTAAGAGTAGATAGTGGGATCATGAATATGAAGAATTGAGAGAATCATTAATAATATCTTGCCTAGTACCTGTTGGAGTGACAAATAATATTTGTCTGAAGTCATCACCAAGAAAAACTGGTTTACCTTCAAATAATCGTTCTAAATTGAATGCATCTTTAAACCTTAGAAATATCTCTTAGGGGTCGTTTGGTGTAGGGATATATATAAATAGTCCTAGGATAAAAAATAGTCGAGGGATACAATTTTGGTGTCTTGTTTGGTTGACAAGTTTTGGATAACTTATGCCACCATTTATACCATAGTGATGGGATAAGTTATCTTATATATATAGTGGGATGAGTATCCCATTTATCCCAGCATAATTAATCCTGAGATAACTTGTTCCCAACTAAACGACCCCTTAGAGTTTTATCAAGAGTCTCATATCTATGCAATATTGGTGTCTCATTTCAAATAATCAACTTCGCCTCGGTAATCAAATTTGTTAAAGGAATATCTTAATTGATATTAAGATATATAGAAAAAATGAGCTCTTAGAAAAGAAGATATAACTTACCGACATTTTTTTTGGTAATTATAGATTATATTAATCACCAAAGTGGAAAATTACATAACTAAGCCAGTCTAGCACATCTGGTTATCTCAAAAGGGATTTACAACATAGAAAATTTAAAAGCTACATCTATCTAATAGTTTCCTGGCTGAGGCGGTAGCTTTAACACAACAAACACAAGCTATTTTGCGAGCAATATCTTCCATTGTGGTCTTGTCTTCTTGAAAACTCTAGAATTTCTTTCCTTCCAGATTGCATAGATAAAATCTGTGTGTACTAATTGCAATATGTGAGCCTGATGCTTCTTTCCCTTGGTTCCCTTGATGATCCACTGCTGCATTGCATTCCAAGTTATACTCGAGGGTTGGTTGATTTTGATCCATTGGAGCAGTCTCTTCCATAATGTTCTTGCCAAGTAACATTTAAAGAATAGATGATCTCTTGTTTCCTCAGCTAGCTTACACATGATACATATAGGATCCACCTGCATTCTCCAATTCAGCAATTGTCTGTCGTGAGGAACCTATTCTGAATTTGCAACCATAAAATAAAGATGACTTTCGGTCTTGCTAAATTACAACACATGAGACTTCTCCATTCCACCTTTGGATAATAATCTAGCATGTGATTATAGGATTGCCTGATCTTACTCCCCTTATCACCAGATGCATGATTTAGAATGTGCAGGTGCTCTTTTGCTCCAAGAACCTTTTTAACCATCCAACAAGCTTGAGTTGGGACCTTGAGAATTCCCATACTTTGGCCTTTAATGTAATAGCTATGTATCCACTTAATCCATAGTTTATTCTGCTTTTGTTCTATATTCCAGTACAATTTTAGGATTTCAACTTTGTTCCACACCTTTAAGTTCACCAAGTTTAGTCCTTCAAATACCTTTGGTATACACATCTTTTCCAAAGATACGAGGGTCTTCTTTGTTATGTTGTTGACACATGACCATATAAAACTCCTATAATAGGCTTGTATTGCTTTCATCACATTCACTGTTATCACAAATAATTGTGCCCAATAAGCTTGAACTCTAAAAATCATTTTCTTGACAAGCTGAATTCTCCCTGCATAGGATAGTTTTTTAGCTGTCCAGGAAGAGATTTTTGCTACTATTTTATCAATCAATGGTTGCCACTGGAGAATGTTGAGTTTTTTGGTGGACAAAGGAACACCAAGATATCAAAAAGGTAATGCACCAAGGTTGTATCCCAGAGTTTGTTGGATTTGCATTATTACATCATCCGAGACTCCTCCAAACTATAAAGCACTTTTTGATAAGTTGTCTTGCAAACCTGAAGTTGTTGTGAATACAGCGAACTTATCATGTAGTAGTTGGACTGAAGCTTGGTCACCTCTTGCGAACATGAGCAGATCATCTGCAAAGCTTAGATGTATGATCTTAAGCTTGTTGCATATAGGATAGTATTTAAACCATTTGTGGTTCGCTAAGTCATTCAGGTTCCCACTAGGTATTCCATAACCATAGCAAATAAGAAGGGAGACATTGGATGACCTTGACGGAGTCCTCGAGCTACCTCAAAAGGTTTTGTTAATTCTCAATTGATCAACAAGGAAAAAGATACAGTGGTAACACATTGCATCACCCGACCTATGAACTTAATAGGGAACCCCAAGGCTGACATTACTTGTTCCAAGTATTTCCAATCAATATTATCATATGCTTTTTGGATATCAAATTTTATCATACACCTAGGTGAGATATTCTTCCTGTTATAAACCTTGACTAATTCATGTGCAAGGATAATATTGTCAGTCAATTTTCTCCCTGGTATAAAACTAGGTGGAGTTTCTGAGATCATAGTTGCTATTACCTGGTCAATTCTATTGGCCAACACTTTTGCTATAAGCTTGTAGAGCACTATACAACATGTTATTGGCCTATATTCCTTTATGGATGTTGGGTTAGGGACTTTGGACAACAATGTGACAGAAGTGCAGTTCAATGCTTTGTGTAGCTTTCTAGTAAGAAGGAACTCCTTGACTGCAACATATATATCCTACTTTATCACTGGCAAAGCTTTTTTGAAAAAACATCTTTTGAAACTTTGTCATCACCAATAAAGCATAGTCCATCATAGATGTCCTTCTAAGTAACCTGTGCACTCAGAGTCAGTTTTGGGAATGATTTAATGTTGAACCTTTCTTCGTAATATTCTTATTTACTGCAATAGTGCTTTGAAATGCAGTTCCCATTAAAGACTGATAGAAAGTAATAGTTTCCTTCTGAATTGCAGCTACTTCCACAAGTTTTTCTCCATTTGCTGAAGTAAGCTCTACAATTTGTTTCTTGTACCTTCTTTCATTCATCACTACTGTAAAATACTTAGTATTTGAGTCACCCAATTTAATCCACATAGCTCTGGACTTTTGTTGCTGATTGTTCTCCTCAATATTACTCCATTTCTCCGTTTGGATTAACAAATCCTTTTCTGCCATTGCTGTAGTATCATTATATTGTGAAGAGAGTTTTTGTTGTGTACTTTGTAAAGTACTCTTGAGTTGTTAGATCCTCTTTGTAACTCCTCTATAATTAGCAATATTTAGTTGACTAAGATGTGGTTTCAACTCTTTTAACTTTTGCCATACATTTTTGAGCTTGTTTTCTTGATGTCTGTCAGTCCAGCTTCTTTACACTATTGGAAGAAAAGACTCATGTTGTGTACAAATATTGTCGAATCTGAATGGAGCTTTAGTGTTGGTTGAATTTATTTCCATATCCATAACCGTAGGTATGTGATCTGAAATGTGAGGAACTCTATACTCCATTACCAATTGGCCATATTGCAATATCTATTCTATCTGGCTCAAGTTGTTTGTTTTACCATGTATAAAATTCCCCTTTCCAGAGTACTTCATTTGATAATAGATCATGTATACATTCAACAAAGTCCTTAGTTTCAACCCTTGTCACTGAAGCACCATACAGTCTATTTTGTCCTTATAGGAGAGCATTGAAATTCCCCATATTAGCCAAGGTTTAGTGCATTGAGTTGCCAGCTTCTTTAGATCACTCCATAAAGTCTTCCTCTACTCTATAGTACTATATCCATATACCATTGTCATACGACAATCAATCTTCTTGTCTCTACTAATCACTTCACAATGAAGGTACTTGGCACCTTGTGCAAGTTCCTCAACTTGATAATCATTTCCATCCCATAATATTCAGATTCTCCCATTCATAGCATTGGTATAGTTATGCAGCATATTCCAGCTAGGTGTTATTCTTTGAGCTATAGCAGTTGCCTTATGTACTTTAACTCTAGTTTCTACCTAGCCTACTAGTTTTGTATGATTAGCCTTTATGTAACTATTCAGTTCCTTCTATTTGTACCTCTTATTAGTACCCCTTATATTCTATACTAGGCAAGACATTTAAACATTCTCGGAGGTGCCACCTCCTTCATCAGGAAGTGTTACGGGAGCCATCACAGTATTTATATGTTGTAAGACTTCAAAGGTATTCTTCATTGGCAGAGATATAGCTTGAGCATAACTCTTCGAGCCACTACTTCCTGGTAGAACAGTGTTGGGCTTGTCTAACTGTTTCTTTTTAGCAACCACTGCTGTAAACACCTCATCATCATGCAACATCTCTTTTAGCTTGAGATTTCCATCTCCTTGTTGAGTTGGGACTGATATATTTGTATGTGGCCTCTGCTGATCCTGATCATTTGTTTCTCTAGGTAGCCAAGTAGGGATCAATATTGGTTGTTTCTGTTTAGCATGCACTTGTTTTAGTCGTGGCTGATCAACTTGCTTGGCCTTCATCTTGTGAAAATTGTGCCCTACCATTATACACACCTCACAATACTCAGTCTTCCAGTCAAACATAATCACTTGCTGGAATGACTGTCCGTTGGCATCCATAACTGTGATTTCTAAAGGCATTGGCTTACTGACATCCACCTCCAAACTCAACATATTTAAGGAGAGAATACATTTAAAGTTGCAGAAGCATGCTTAAAATAATGAAATAAAAATTGAGTTTTCATAAACTCAGAAAATCTAGTCAATCAACCAAAAACATGCGAAAATTTAACACCTAGGACCAGAAAGTCATTGTACAAAAACTTCTAACTTACAACAAGTCTAAAGGAAAGGAGATGCAACCCTGAAAGTCATAAAAATAACAATGTTTGTAAGTCTAAGTCCCGAAGGAAGGACCAAGATAAATATGAGCTCATG
Organism: Solanum dulcamara; assembly: GCF_947179165.1. Lineage (NCBI taxonomy): Eukaryota > Viridiplantae > Streptophyta > Magnoliopsida > Solanales > Solanaceae > Solanum > Solanum dulcamara. The sequence goes on from NC_077237.1 coordinate 73,025,292, forward strand.
ATAGCCTGAAAGGACTGGCTCACCCTTGAATTCTGATTAGTCAATGATCTTCTACAGGAAGTCCCTCAATAGCCACCTGAAGATGCCATGTACTTACCAAAGAAAGAGTAAGTGCAGTATCAGCATACAAAACAACAGTGTACTGGTAGGATCACGCGGCTAGCTAATAAGTGAGATAAGAACAAGAACTTACAACACCAGTAAACACACATAGATATAGAGTACACAAGTTAACAACCTTAGTTTCATAACACAATCAAGGATGGTCCTCTCATGGAACCCACACTTTACCTATTTGTGTGTCAGAATGTAAAACCCAGTCCAATATTGTGTTGGAACGTGACACCCGATTCAAATATGTATCGGAATGTGACACCCAATTCCAGCAAACACAGCACAACCACAAATACAATAAATTGTTTCAACAATCATAACTACCACTAACAGGTTCATTACAATGCCATAGAAAATAAATAGTTATTTCCCATGGTTCGTTTCATCTCTCCCTCTCACATACATATATGAATACATATGAAGCAACTATCAAGAACATATAACACATATGGGAAGACAAAACCATCACCTACCTCGAAACCAAGCTTGAATGCTCTCACAAGACTTGAGTCTTTCCTTTCCGAAGTCTCTCAGCTTGTTTTTGGTCTAGAAATAGTCACACATATACAAAAGATTAATAATTATGGCCTAATTTACTTGATTATAACAAAATACTAACCCATGGCCAAAATCTTGATCCTAGCACCTATCGAGGGCTTCTTCCCACCATTAAATTCAAGTTAAGAACCCTTTCCTAAGTTATCCCTCATGGATTCTAGGTACTAACAATCAACATACAAGTTAGGGGACTAATTAACTTACCTTTAGCACAAAATATGATGGAAAACTACAAGAATTAGCCCTAGGTCGCTTCTGGTCTCTTAAGAACGAAGTGGGATGATTGAAAACAATTTTGGGACCTTTTCCCTGTTTTAATTCCAGAATGTCCTGCCACTGTAGGACCATCCCTCTATAGCGGCCCTGCCCTAACGGAAATAATCTCGCTCTGGCGGGATGTGTCGAAACAGAGAGTTTGTGTTAGAGTCCTAAGCTTCCAATTTTACAACATACTCTCATCCCATAATGTTCTAACATCTACTCTTTATGCCAAGTTAAATTTTGGGAGTTTTCCTCGACCGATTACAATTCTATAAAGATGTACCATCTTTGTATTTTCTTGGCTATTAACTCAATCAATCAAACTGAAAATTCAATCTCCTCCATTACCAGATAAACCTAGACCTCACCTAACTCAAATATCGTCTAAGTCTGGCCTAGACTCAATATCTCTAAGTTACTACCTGAAAATTTTTTGGCCCAGTTTCCTTTCCTATTGTCTTATCTATAACGGTGGAAACAGGTCATTATAATAGATATCAATTTAACCATCACTCGTCCCCAAGTGATCAACTAGGAGAAATGGGGCTAAGACAGAGGTAGAGTAGTACTTAATTCGACGAATAACTGGAGATACTTGTATCACATGTCCTTTTCAATTTTCCAAGTAGCTTTCTCTATGGATGATGTTTCCATTAAACTTTCATGGACTTAATTTCTTTGGTCCTCGGCTTCTGTACTTCACGATCTAGAATTGCCACGGGCTCTTCCTCATATTGGAGATCTTGGTCTAGCAAACCTAAGTCTCACTTAAGGATATAATCTTCATCCCTATGATACCTCTTCAGCATGGACACATGTAAAACTGCATGTACCCAAGACAAGCTAGGTGATAAATCCAACCTATAAGCCACTGGTCCTACACAATCAAGAATCTCAAAGGGCCCAATGTAGTGAGGATAGATCTTTTCTTTTTTACCAAATCACATTGCTCCCTTTATGGGTGACACCTTTAGAAGAACTTACTCACCAGCCTTAAATGTCATGTCTCTTACCTTATGGTTAGCATACTTTTTTTAACGACTATGGGCTACTAGAAGCTTAGCTCGGATGCTCTTTGCCTTATCTTGAGCATCTCTTACCAAGTCAACCCCTAAGGGCTTCACATCTCCAACCGCAAACCAGCCTATGGGAGACCTACATCCCCTTCCATAAAGGGCTTCGAATGGTGTCATCTCAATGATGGAGTGATATCTACTGTTATAGGAGAACTCACACAACGAAAAGAATTTATTCCAATGTCCTCCAAAATCAATCACATGTTCTCTCAATATGTCTTCCAACACTTGAATGGTCCTCTCTAATTGCCCATTAGTCTGTGGATAAAAAGATGTGCTGAAAGTGAGTTGAGTGCCCGAATCCTCATGAAATTTTCCCCAAAACTTGAAGGTGAACTACGTACCACAATCTGAGATAATAGAAAGGGGCACCTCGTGCAGCCTTACTATATCCTTCACATAAATCCTTACAATTATTGCGTATTTTAGTCTACTCTGACTGGAATGAAGTGGGATAACTTCGTCAATCGGTCAACCACAACCCAAATATAATCATACTTTCCCAAGGTCTTGGAAAGACCCACCACGAAATCCATGGCTATTATTTTCCACTTCCATTTAGGAATGAGCATTCTCTGAAGCATACTTGCAAGCTTTTGGTGATCATATTTTACCTACTGACAATTCTGGCACTTAGCCACACACTCGGCTATGTCCTTCTTCATACCCAGCCACCAATACAGTCGCTTTAAATCTTGATACATCTTGGTCACTCCGATATAAATTGAGTACTGTGAACCATGAGATTCTGGCAATACCTTCTTAATTAACTCCTCTATTCGGGGAACACAAATCCTTCCACTAAAGTTGAGTACCCCATCTGCATCAATGATTGTATCATTGGCCTTGCCCAACAAGGTCTATTCTCTTATCTTATTCAAATTTACATCCTCAAACTACTTGGCCTTAATTTCTTCAATAAAAGTGGGTCGTAGATCAACAGTGGCCAGCACTCCACCCTTTTTTGAGATGCCTAACCTCATGAATTTAGCCTCCAAGCCCAAAATCTCCCTATCCAAGGGCCGCTACTCCTAAACAGGCTAGACTTCCCATACTAACCGGCTTTCGGCTCATAGAGTCTACCACCACATTAGCCTTATCTGAATGATACTAGATAGTGACATCATAATTCTTGAGAAACTTCATCAATCTTTGTTGCCTCAGGTTCAAGTCTTTTTGAGTGAACACATGTTGTAGACCACAGTGGTCACTAAAAACTTCACACTTGACACCATAGAGATAATGCCTCTATATTTTAGAGCAAACACTACCACTGCCAACTCCAAGTCATGAGTCAGGTAGTTTCTCTCATGAACCTTCAGTTGCTATGAGGCATAAGCTATAACATTCTTATCTTGTATCAATAGAACACCTAAACCCGAATGTGAAGCATCACAACAAATGATGGAATCTTTACCTTTAATTGGAAGGGTTAGGATAGGTATTGTGGTCAAAAGGGTCTTGAGGTTTTTGGAGGTTCTCTTCATATTTATCGGTCCACTCAAATGGTACCTCTTTCTGAGTCAACCTTGTTAAATGGATGGCGATAGAATCAAAGTTTCTCATGAACCAGCGATAGTAACTGGCAAGTCCCACAAAACTCTTAACTACAGTCACAGAGCTAGGCCGGCCCCATTTCTTGACCACTTCAATCTTTTGTAGATCTACCATTACTCCTTCTTTCAAAATCACATGCCCTAAAAAGGCAACCAAAGATAGCTAGAATTCACACTTAGAGAATTTTGCGTACAGTTTGTATTTCCCCAGGACATCCAGAATAATACAAAGGTTGTCTGCATGTTCTTACTCTTCGAGTACACCAAAATATCATATATAAACACGATCACGAATGAATTTAGGAGTGGCTTTGTCACACCCTATTTTTGAACTAGTCAAATAGTTCACAACATAAAATGGCTATATCTCTGATTTTGAAAATTATTTACAGTCGCCACCTAATATTAAGGAAAATATTAGGAAAACCATTTTTGAAAATTGTGAGTGTGAACTCTGTTTGGATTTATGAAATCGGTGAGATTCTAGCTAAGGGTTTTGGTTACTCGAGGGGAATGTGTTAAGCACCCCTCAGAGCCTATCTGAAGATAATACTTCAATTTAGTTTTAAAAAAATTATTAGGGATATTTTATTTATTTGTTTGCTTTAGAAAATGATGATAAGAAAATATTCATTAATTTGAGAAAAGTAAAAAAACAAATAGAAAGTATGCCATATATGCGTCTATAATATGAATGGATCAAATTTAATAGTAATATATTTATCGTGCGGTAGAAATAAATAACGAATAAATATGCTTGAAATGTATGGAAATTTTATGTATTAAAAATGTAGGTGTAGATTTAAAGTCATATGAATAGATAAGATTATATAAATTTATGGTAATTAATATGAATGTCGAGTATTAGAACTCGTTACTTTATTTATATATATGATATAAAAGAAAATAAATAAATGAGTAAATAAGATAATGGACAAGTGTAGATATATGTGCATATATGTAACATGTAATATATATAATTTTAGACGTAACATCAAATAAAATTAGTGATGCCTAAAAAAATTATTAAGTTTTCTTAAGATATCAAACTACCCCAAATATATACAAACGAAAATGTCTAGAAGTTGACAGGATTAGAATATTTACATTTTTTATTTTTCTTATCTTTTTTGAATCAGCGTCGGCTTATTAATTGGAAGACAAAAATATAGTGTTTTGTCATTTTTCTGCTCGGGTCACCTTCCATCATTTCCGAAGGGTCTATCTACCCCTTCCTCTCCTAAGTTCATTAGTTACTATAACCCTAAAGCGATCTAAAAGAAATAAGAACTAACGTTCTAAAAGATGCCTATCATCCCAACTTAATATCCAAGAGGCATTGGATTTACTAATTGGATAGTGTAATGACCTGTCCCCATTGTAAGGAATAGGCCAATGGGGAAGAATTTTGATTCAGAAAACTTCTAGTAGTAACTTTGGAAAAATTTAGTCTAAGCCAGACTTGGATGAATTTTAAGTCAGGTGAAGTCTAGGGTGACCATGTGAATGGTGGGAGAGAAAATCTACGATTTATTTAGATAAGCTGATAGCCAAAATACGAAACATTAACGGCTTCACGAAATCGCATTCGTGCGAGTAAAACTCTCAAAATCAAAATCAGCGTGAAGGATATATTTTAATACATCTTAGGAAGGGGTGTGTGTTGTGAAATAGGGGCTTGGAGCTCAAAATTCGAGCTTTATATTTTCATGCAACCCGCCATAGCAGGATATATCCCACCAAACTGGGGCTGCCAGAGTGGGATGGGTCCTGCCAGAGCAAGGCAGTCGTGACTTAAGTCGGGAAAAACCCAAAAATGGTCTTTTCCTACAAAAATGGTTTCTAAGACTTCACGAGGTGACCTAGGGCGATTTTCATCAATTTCCCATGAATTTCCATGCTTAAAGTGAGAATTTTACTCCCTAAATTCATCATTTGATTCCTAAAACCTAGAAACTATGGTTGGTAATTATTGGGGGAGGGTTAGAACTAAAAACTAATGGTGGGAAATAGCCCTAGGGTAGGGTTAGGATTATGGGTTTGGCTTAGGATGAGAATTATGTTATTTTTCATGATAGTTAGGCTATTGTGTTGATCCTTTATATGTATTTACTATTTTCTATACCAAGAACGAGAAGAACGAACCCGAAAAGGAAAAGCTCTTACATTGTAAGGTTGTTGAAGCGTGAATTTGAGATAGGTGGTGGTCTTGTTTCTTGTATGTGTTTCATGTACTTTTAAATTACTTCATGATATGCATGTGTATATGAATAGAGAGAAATGCTAGATTATGTGTGAAATGATCACTTACTTGCCTGTTTTTGTGATGAACCTATTCTTAGTGATATAATGTTATAAATAATAAATATATTTGTGATTGTGGTATGTTTGGATCGGGTTTCACGTTCTGATACATATTTGGATCGGATGTCATGTTCCGACATATATTTGGATCGGGTGTCACATTCCGACATAAAATTGATTATTTATAGGTCCTTTGCGAGGTTCCTTATATGAAGTTATAGCATGTTGAAGATATTGAGTTGTGATCTTGTTGAATCTGGTTGAACATGAGATTGGTTGACTTATTCTATATATATGTGCTTATTGTATTGATTTTACTTGTCTATGATCCCCTTACTGGCTAACTGCGTGATTCTACCAGTACACCATCGTTTTTGTGTATTGATACTACTCTTGCTCTGACTTTTAGTGAGTATCGGGTAGATTCAGCTGGCTGCGGAGAGACCTCGCCTAGAAGAGTAGAAATATTATTCAAGTACAAGGGTGAGCTAATCTGTTATGTTGTCGTAGACTTTCTCATTTGTCTTAGTCCTTCGTCTGGGACAGATGTTCACATAACTTCTTTAATATTATGACTTCTTTTTGGGAATGTTTCCCCTTTCCTATACTGATATTTGGTTAGAGTTTTATTACGGACGACTTTTAGTTTTTAGGATGTGTTTACTTTCGCATATATTGGGTTGATAACTTGACATTTTCTGACTTTATGGGAACTCAGCATTTATTCTTGATTTAAACCTACATCCAAATCTTTAAGCTTTTTGTATACTTGGCGATTATTGTTGTTGGGCTGTTTAGAATAGTTTTCCTACCGGAGAGTTAGAGTGGATTCTAGTCACAACAGGTCGGGGTCATTATAAAGTTGGTATAAGAGCCTAGGTTCTTGATCTTATCGTACCAAAACAAGTCTAGTAGAGTCTTATAGAATGGTACAGAGACGTCTGTACTTTTCTTTGAAAGGCTACAAGATTTTAGGAAATGTTTCATTTTCCTTCATGCTATAACTTGATTTCAATTGGTATATGGTGATACAAATTGGTATCTAACCTCTTTCACTCTCTTTTTAGTAGATAGTCAACACTTGCTATAATGATGTAAGGACCATATCTCTAGTGGAGCTAGAGGAAGAGCCAACCATTTGAAGGTGTGGAAAAAGAAGTGGCAGATGAGGCAGGGGCAGAGGGAGAGCAGCACCCACCAGGGTCGAAGTTCCTATTAGGAAGGTTCCAGTAGGTGAGGCCCCTCCTGCTCCTTAGAACGAGTTAGAGGAAGAGGTAGAGGTTGGAGGGGAAGAAAACCATGTTGAACAAGAGGAGGACATCCAGACTGGGGCTGTTGGTATTCCCCCTTGGACCTTATACTAGCCCAACATATCATGACATTCTTGAGTGGGTTGGCCGGCATTGGAGCCATTCCTACCATGCTCACAGCACCAGCTCTTATTGCTCGTCATTTTTCTACTGCAGCTCAGCTAGAAGATGAGGTGGTAGGAACTGATACCTTCTTCAGACCACTCATATGTCTAGTAATGATCTGTACTGAGCATGACATGTTCACCAAGTTCCTTAAACCTCCATTCTTAAATGGTACTGAAAATAAAGATGCTTATGCATTTATTCTCGATTGTTATGAGAGGTTGCACAAGTTGGGTATAGTGCACCAACATGGAATAGAGTTTGTGACTTTTCAGCTGCAGGGTGAGGCCAAGCAGTGGTGGAGGGCTTATGTGGAGTGTCGTTCTCCTGTGTTTCCCTCACTCACTTGGTTCAGTTCCATGCTATATTCCTAGAAAAGTATGTGCCCTGTACTTTGAGAGAAAAAAAGAAGGATGAGTTTATGGCCCTTGAGCAGGAAGGGTTATCAGTGGCTCCTTATGAGGCCAAGTTTCATGCATTTTCCTGGTATACTACTCAACTGGTCACTATAGAGGAAGAGATGATCAAGCTGTTCATGAAGGGGTTGAATCTTGAGTTGCAGGTACTGTCCATCCATATGACTTTGTATGGCAGGAGTTTCAACGAAGTCACAAACTTTATTAAGAAGGTTGAAGGTGTGAAAAGAGAAGGGCAAGCCAAAGCTTTGGCTAAGAAGCCCAAGAGCATAGGAAATTTCTAAGGATCCTATTCCAGAGGGTTAGGCAGGCCGGTGATTGCAGCCCAGCCAATTCAGACAACATTGCCCGCTTTTATTGGCAGTTTTTCAAGTACTCCACAGCACCATCCAGTCCATAAGGGCCAGGGAGCATCATTCCCAAGTAGCCACTCATCTTTTAATCGCAGTTGTTTTAATTGTAGAGAGTTGGGACATATACGGAGGAAGTACCCTAACCCCCACAAGACAGTTTTAGCACCCCAGCAAGATAGAATAGTGGTCCAGTGGCTGGGGGAGCAATGGTAGAGGACGTCCACAGGTTGGGCAAAGAGGAAATTTTAGAGGTCATAGGGGCTGAGGTAATGGTAGTGTAGATTGAGGAGAAGCCCATCCAAGCAGAGAAGTAGCCTATCAAGATGATCGGGCTCAGTTTTATGGATTATTAGGCAAGACCAAGGTAGAGGTGTATGATGCAGTTATCATTGGTACTATTCTTGTCTATGACTGGATAACTACTATTTTTTTGATCTGAGTTCCACTTATTCTTATGTGTCTGTGAAATATGCCTTGTGTTTTGACGCACTGTGTGATATATATTGGATGCCCTTATTCATGTTTCTATCCCTGTTGAAGAGTCAGTCATAGTCACCCATGTGTATTGTGCTTGTTCTGTTGTGTTTATGGGATACTAGACTTAGTTTGATTTAGTGATCTTAGAAATGACAGATTTTGATGTGATCTTAGGCATGAGTTAGTTGTCCCCCTATTTAGTTGGGGTAGAGTTGTTTGGCTTATTTGGCCCATATCCAAAATGTGGATGTAAAGTATCCTACTATTGAGTCTATTCTAGTAGTGTGTGAATTTTTGAAAGTTTTCACTTCAGACTTGCCTTGTATGCCTCCTGACTGAAATATAGATTTCTACATTGACCTAGAGTCAGGTACTCATCCAATTTCCATTCCTCCCTACCATATGACTCCGGTATAGTTGAGAGAGCTTAATGCTCATATTTAAGAGCTTCTTGACAAGGGTTCATTCGTCCTAGTGCTTCCCATTCGGGTGCTCCAGTGTTGTTTGTCAAGAAAAAAGATGGTAGTATGAGAATGAGCATTGACTACAGACAACTGAATAAAGTTACCATAAGAAATAAATACCCTTTGCCTTGTATTGATAACCTTTTTGATCAGTTACAAGGTGCTTCAGTATTCTCAAAAATTGATCTCAGGTCCAGGTATCAGTAGTTGAAATCAGGCCTGAGGATGTGCCCAAAATGGCTTTTAGAACCAGGTACGGGCACTATGAATTTTTGGTGATGTCCTTTGGGTTGACCAATGCACATGGAGCCTCATGAGTTTGATGAATGGGGTGTTCAATCCATTCCTGGATTCGTTCATGATAGTACTTATAGATGACATAGTGGTATATTTAAAGAGTGAAAAAGGAACATGCAGATCATCTTCAAATTGTTTTGGGTGTTTTGGGAAGAGACAAGTTGTATGCAAAATTGTCTAAATGTTAATTTTAGCCATTTCAGTTGCCTTTTTAGGCCATATTGTTTCAAAAGAAGGGATAATAGTGTACCCAAAAAAGATTAAGGCACTTAAGAACTGGGCTAGGCCTAGTTTCATGACCGAGGTTAGAAGTTTTGTGGGACGGACTAGTTATTATCGCTGGTTCATGAAAAACTTAGCTTCTATTTCTACTCACTTGACCAAGCTGACTAAAAAGGAGGTGCCATTCGAGTGTATTGACAAGTGTGAAAAGAGCTTTAAAAATCTCAAGACTCTTCTGACCATAGCACTAATTTTGACCCTGCCAGTCGAAGGTAAAAACTTTACTATTTATTATGATACTTCACATTCCAGTTTGGGTATTGTGTTAATTTAGGATAAGAATGTTATAGCATATACTTTGCGGCAATTGAAGGTGCATGAGAGAAACTACCCGACTCATGACTTGGAGTTGGCAGCAGTAGCGTTTGCACTGAAATTCTAGAGAAATTATCTGTATAGCATCAAGTGTGACGTATTTACTAATCACCGCAGCTTACAACACGTGTTCACTCAAAAGGACTTGATTTTGAGACAATGAAGGTGGATGGAGTTGCTTAAAGACTATAATGTCACCATCCAGTACCATCCAAGTAAGGCTAATATGGTGGAAGATGTATTTAGCTGAAAATTGATTAGCATAGGCAGTCTAGCCTATTTGGGAGCCCTTAAGAAGCCCTTGGCTAGAGAAATTCAGGCCTTGGAGGCCAGGTTCATGAGGCTAGGCATTCAGATAAAGGTGGGATAATGGTCGGAGTTGATCTAAGGCCTACTTTTATAGAAGAGATCAAGACCAAGCAGTTTGAAGATATTAACTTAAATGAAATTAGAGGAAAAATATTGATGGGCAAGGCTTAAGACTCAAAACTTGATGTAGGTGGGGTGCTTCACTTTAGGGGAAGGATTTGTGTTCCCTGGGTAGATGAACTAATTAAGAAGATCCTGTTTGAATCTCATGGTTAATGATACTCTATTCACCCAGGAGTGACTAAGATGTATCAAGACTTGACACGGTTATATTGGTGGCCTCGTATGAAGAAACACATAGCTGAATATATAGCCAAGTGTCAGAACTACCAACAGGTGAAATATGAGTATCAAAGACGTGCAGGTTTGCTTCAAATAATGCTCATTCCTGAATGGAAGTGGGAGAGAATAGGCATGGATTTCGTGGTGGTACTTCCCAAAACTTTGGGAAAGTATGACTCCATTTAGGTGGTAGTTGATAGGTTAACAAAGTCAGCACACTTTTTCCCATTAGAGTTGACTATAATGCATAATAGCTGGCCATGATTTATGGGGTTGACGATCACAAGGCCCATAAAGTCTGAACAGACATGGCAACAACATCAGTTTGTTGTACTATCACTAGCTCATAAGTGATAGTTGTCGGATAAGAGTAATTTTCGTATAAATGTTGATAATACTCTGAGTCGGATTAGGATGGAATGGATTGAATTGTATATGACTACTCTTGTCGATATCATATTCTTGTTTAGACTTAGGACATCTTGATTGAGTTGTTGCTTCTTCTGAGTTGAGATTCTGAGTTGATTTGATTCTACCCTAATGCATGTTTCATTCTGCCATTTTACATACTTGTATATTACATGTACTGACGTCCATTTGGGCCTGCATCATTTCATGATACAGAGACAGGTACTAGAGATTATCAACAGGCGAATCGTTGAGGATCTATTCGCTTCCAGCTAGTAAGTGAGTCCTCCCTATTTTTAGAGGATACCGTAGTTATCTTTCCAGCTTTAAGTTAGCTTTCCTTTATTTTATTTGTGGTAGCCATAAACCTATCATTGTCACCTCTTAGGTTGTTGATAGAGGCTTCATAGACTAGAGTATTGATGATGTTGATTTGTTTCCTTTTGACTAGTTTCATTCTTACTAGTTGTTGATTGGATAGATAGTTGGCCTTTGACTTTATTTATGAGTAGTATTCTTTTGAGTTGAGTCTTTCGCTAATACAATATGATTGAATAAAGGTATGATTGGACCAAGTGGTTTTCTTGAGGAACAACAATGGTCTTTGAGTGCCGGCCACATCTAGGGTACCCTTCCGGGGCATGACAAACTTGGTATCAGATCACAGAGTTCAATAGTCCTAGGGAGTCTATGATGTTGTATCTAGTAGAGTATTGCTTATAAGTATGTTGTGCACCACACTTATAATTAGGAGGCTATAGGACATTAGGAATTATTTCTCTTCTTTATATTCTGAGTTCGTGCGAAAGAATTTAACTCTAAAAGTTCCTTCCTAATTCGTGCTTTATACATTTGCAGATAATGCCTCCTAAATGCATCTCTTGCTAGAGGAACTCCACCAATACTGGATTTCCATATTCTAAGATTCCCCCTCCATCAGGAGTGAGAACTAGGGGCCGACCTGCAAGGTCTATTGAGGCACCCCAAGAGCCTACTACTCAACCAGCTCTTACTTCAGAACCTGAGTTTAGAGGTTCTATCATTATGCTCACCCAACTGATAGCTGGCAGAGGGGTAACCAGAGTTCACTGGCTCCCAGCTCTAGCTCCCAAGAGTCATCAACTTCAGCGAGGATCCGAGTCTTCTTGAGGATGTACCCACCAGTTTTCATGGGTTCTAAGGTTGAGGAGGACCCCCAAAATTTCATTGATGAGATGTGGAAGATCCTGAAAGCAATGTATGCTATGTAAGGGGTTGAGTTAGTATCTTATCAGCTCAAAGATGTGGCAAATATCTAGTATAACTAGTGGGAATAAAGTAGAGGTGAGGATGGGGAGCCTGCTATTTGGTATGAGTTTGAGGAAGCATTCCTTGATCAATTCTTTCCTAGAGAATTGAGTAAAGTGAAAGTATAAGAGTTTGTAAATTTGAAACAAGAGGGTATGATAGTTAAGGAGTATAGTCTGAAGTTCATCCAGCTGTTCAGATATGCTGCGGAGAGGATCTCAGATATGAGATCAAAGATGAGGAAATTTGTCTCCAGATTGGGAAGATATGTGAAAAAAGAGTGCAAAGCATCATTGTTGATCTCTGACATGGATATTTCTAGATTAATGGTGTATGCTCAGCAGGTAGAGGATGAGAAGAGAAAAGAAAAGGATGAGCACTTGAGCAAGAAGGCAAAATCAACTGTACATGAGAGTGAGCAGAGGCAGAGCAAGGGCAACAAAACCTTCTTTCAGAAGATCTCTTCCAATTATGCCCCATTTGTAGTAAGTGCACCTGCATTGCATAACAGGTATGATCAACAAAGACAAAGTCACCAGATTCCTAGAGCCCAGGGTTCTAAATCCCAGGCTAGTATGGCTCAAGGTTCGAGGGGAAAGCCACCCTGTGGCAAGTATGGTAAGCTCCATTTGGGAGAATGCAGAGAGGGAAAGAATGGTTGTTATAAATGTGGCCAAGTAGGCCATTTTCAGAGGGAGTGTCCAATATAGGGCAATATAGCCCAGTCTTCTACCACCGTACCACCGGCTAGAGGTAATCAGAGGGGCACTATTTTAGGTATGAGTGGAGGTACAAACCCTATATATGCCATGGGTAGTCGCTAAGATCAGGAGAACTTCCCAGACATAGTGATGGGTATGATTCGAGTCTTTAGTCTTGAATGTTATGTTTTGATGGATCCGGGTGCCACACTATCTTTTGTGTCTCCTTATGTAGCTAGTAGATTTGACAAAATTCCTGAGTGTCGTCTAGAATCCTTCAGTGTATCCACTCCTGTTGGTGAGAATATTATTAGCTGAGAGGGTCTATAGGTATTTCGAGGTGTCTATCCATCACAAAGATACAATGGTTGACTTAGTTGAGTTGGACATGGTCGATTTTAATGTGATTCTTGGCATGGACTGCTATATGCTTGTTATGCCTCTATTGATTGTAGAACTCGGATTGTTAAGTTTAGTTTCCCGAATGAGCCTATCTTAGAATGGAAGGGTAATTTTGTTGTGCCTAAGGGTAAGTTTATCTCGTATCTTAGGGAAGGAAAGTTGATCTCTAAAGGGTGTAATTACTACATTGTTATAGTCAAAGATGATAGTGTTGAGTTCCCTACTCTCGAGTTAGTTTCGATTATAAATGAGTTTCCTGAGGATCTACCCGGAGTCCCTCCTAATAGATAGATTGACTTTAGGATTGATGTTCTTCCTGATACGCAGCCTATCTCTATTCTGACATATAGAATGGTTCCTGCTGAGTTGAAAGAACAACTGAAAGATCTCCTAGATATGGCGTTCATTAGGCCGACTGTCTCACCTTGGGGCGCTCCTATCCTATTCATGCAAAAAAATGATGGATCATTGAGAATATGCATTGACTATCATCAATTTAATAAGGTCACCATAAAGAACAAGTATCCCCTTCCAAAGATAGACCTCAGATTAGGATACTACCAGTTGAAAGTGAAAGAATGAGACATCCCAAAGACTGATTTCTAAACCAGGTACGGTCACAATGAGTTTCTAATTATGTCCTTCGGTCTGACTAACACTCCTACAATATTTATGGAATTGATGAACAGAGTATTCAAACAGTATTTGGACATGTTTGTGATTATAGTTATAGATGATAAATTGATCTATTTGAGGAGTGAGAAGGAGCATGCTAATTATCTCAGAATTATCCTTCAAACTCTCAAGGATAAGGAGCTCTATGCCATGTTTTTGAAGTATGAATATTGGCTTGCTTCAATGTCATTCCTAGGCCATATTGTATCTAGAGAGGGTATACAATTTGATTCGCAAAATATTAAAGCGGTTAAGAATTGGCCAAGGCCCACATCCCCGAGTGACATAAGGATTTTCTTAGGTCTAGCCGACTACTACCATAGATTTGTTGAAGGGTTCTCATCAATATCTTCACCATTGACTACAATAACCCAGAAGAAGGCTAAGTTTCAATGGTCAGATGTGTGTGAGAAGAGTTTTCAAGAGTTAAAACTAAAAATGACTACTGCTCCAGTGCTATACCTACCCAAGGGAACAAATGATTTTGTGATTTATTGTGATGCATCTAGAGTTGGATTTGGATGTGTATTGATGCAGAAGGGGAATATGACAGCTTATGCTTCCAGATAGCTTAAGATTTATGAGAGAAGCTACCCGACTCACGACCTCAAGTTGGTAGCTATAGTGTTCTCTCTCAAGATTTGGTATCATTATCTTTATGGTGTGCATATCGATATGTTCAAAGAACACAAGAGCCTGCAATATATGTTTACTCAGAAAGAGCTGAACCCGAGGTAGAGAAGATGACTCGAGCTGCTCAAGGATTATGACATGAGCATTCTGTACCACCCAAGAAAATCTAATGTTGTTGCTGATGTTCTTAGCATGTTATCAATTGGGAGTACTGCCTATGTATATTAGGGAAAGAAAGAACTGGCCAAAGAGGTGTATAGGCTTGCACAATTGGGAGTTCAACTTATTGACTCCAGCAAAGGCAGAGCTATTGTTCAAAATAGGGCTGAATCATCTCTAGTTGCAAAGGTGAAAGAAAAGTAAGATCAAGATCATATTCTCCTCCAACTGAAGGATGATGTTCATAAGTAGAAGGTAATGGCTTTTTCCAAAAGGGAGATGTAGTTTAAGGTATCAAGGGAGATTGTATGTTTCAAGCATCGGGGGCATTCGAGAGAGGATCATGGCATAGGCCTAAACTTCTAGGTATTCCATCCATCCAGGTTCTACAACAATGTACCATGACTTGAGAGAGGTATATTGGTAGAGTGGAATGAAGAAGGATATAGCAAAGTTTGTGTCCAAGTGCCCAAACTGCCAGCAGGTGAAAGTTGAGCACTAGAGGCCTTGTGAAATAGCCCAGAATATTGAAAATCTAGAATGGAAGTGGGAAATGATAAATATGGACTTCATTATAGGTCTACCATGGTCCCGCAAATAGCATTACCCTATTTTGGTGATTGTGGACATGATGACCAAATCAGCCTATTTCTTACCCGTAAAGACTACGAATACCGCAGATGAGTATGCCAGACTATATCTTTGAGAGATTATCAGACTGCATGGAGTTTCATTTTCTATCATCTCAGATAGGGGATCTCAGTCCACCGCTAATTTTTGGAAGTTATTCCAGAAAGGTTTGGGTTCAAGAGTGAACTAGTACTACTTTTCACCTACAGAAAGACAGCCAGGCAGAACGCACGATTCAGACCTTGGAGGATATGTTAAGAGTCTGTATCATCGACTTCAAAGGTAATTGGGATGATCATTTACCTTTGATTGAGTTTGCATACAATAATAGCTTTCATTCTAGTATTTAGATGGCTCCCTATGAAGCTTTGTATGAAAGGAGATGTAGATCGCTGATTGGTTGGTTTGAGGTTGATGAAGCTGAGTTGATTGGACCATACTTAGTTCATCAAGCAATGGAGAAAGTAAAGATCATACAGGAGAAGTTGAAAATTGCACAGAGTCGCCAGAAATCCTACACTGATGCTAGGAGGAGAGATTTGGAGTTCGAAGTGCACGATTGGGTATACTTAAAATTTTCCCCCATGAAGGGTATGATGAGATTTGGAAAGAAGGTAAAGCTTAGTCCTTGCTACATTGGTCCTTATCAGATTGTGAATAGGGTTGGTAGTGTAGCTTATGAATTGGAGTTGCCCCGGAGTTAGCAGTTATTCACCCCGTGTTTCACATCTCTATGCTTAAGAAATATTTGGGAGATCTTTCGTTAGTTGTCCCTACTGAGAGAATTGGCGTGAAAGAGAGTTTGAGTTATGAAGAGATCCTGGTTCAAATTCTTGATCGTCAGGTTCGTAAATTGAGAACCAAGGAGGTAGCATCCGTCAAAGTTCTATGGCAGAATTAGTTTATTGAAGAGTCTACATAGTAAGCTGAAGAGGATATGAAAGCCAGATACCCGCATCTATTCGTACTTCCTAATGATGATGTTGATGGTAATATTCATTTTTCCTATCTTTGATTTGATATTTATTCTGAATTTGAGTATTCAATATGTATTTCTGAGTTTGAGTAGTTGATTGTACAACAACAACAACAACAAACCCAGTATAATCCCATAATGTGGGGTCTGGGGAGGGTAGAGTGTACGCATACCTAACCCCTATCTTGAAAGGTAGGGCGGCTATTTCTGAAAGACCCTCGGCTTTAAGAGAGGATAAGATAATAGGTCAGATAGGGGCAAGCATATAGAAAACAAGATGAAAACAGGAATAGCAAAAGGGAAAGTCGTGGTAGAGGGGTACGGGAAGAAAGAGGCATTAACTACAATAAATAAATAAGATAAGATAAGATAGATAAGACAGTCAAAGTACAACGGCGCCACAACTATAAACAACAACACAATGAAGAAATCAAAAGGCAATAAACAATGAGCAGAACTACAACTACTATGGTGCAAAGGATGAATCACCTAGCCTTTTATCCTAATCTGAGTCCTCCACAAAGAAAATTATAATGCACTAATGCGCCTACTAATAGGGTAGGATAACGCGACTATGTACTAGCCTTCTACCCGAATGCGGGTCCTCCACACACTCCTATCTAAGGTCATGTCCTCGGTAAGCTGTAACTGCGCCATGTCTTGTCTAATCACCTCTCCCCAATATTTCTTCGGCCTACCCCTACCTTTTCTGAAACCATCCATGGCCAACCTCTCACACCTTCTCACTGAGGCATCTCTGTCTCTCCTCTTCACATGCCCAAACCACCTAAGTCTCATTTCCCGCATCTTGTCTTCCACTGAGGCCACTCCTACCTTGTCCCGAATAGCCTCATTTCTAATCCTGTCACTCCTGGTATGCCCACACATCCATCTCAACATTCTCATCTCGACTACTTTCATCTTTTGGACATGAGAGACCTTAATTGGCCAACACTCTGCCCCATATAACATAGCCGGTCTAACAACCACTTTGTAGAACTTGCCCTTAAGTTGTGGTGGCACCTTCTTGTCACAGAGCACCCCGGAAGCGAGCCTTCATTTTATCCACCCTGCCCCAATACGATGTGTGACATCGTCGTCAATCTCTCCACTGCCTTGCATGATAGACCCAAGGTACTTGAAACTACCTTTCTTTTGGATGGCCTGGTCACCAAGCATAACTTCCGCACCAACCTCATGGGGTGTCTCACTGAACTTAAGTAGTTGATTATATGAATGTTTGAATTGTTGAGCTTTTAATTGTATTTGTGCCTTGATTAAACCCTTAGCTTAGTCTTTATTCGAGGACGAATGATCTCAAGGGGGAGATATTGTAACACCCCGTGTTATTCTATCCTAGAATAAGTTTAGGAACCATGAGAAAGATTAATGAATTGGACTGAATAATGGACTACAAGGGAGGTCTATGATTCATAGGTTGTGCTACGAGTCATAGGAACGGTTCGTAAACCTCCCCAACACTTGGTGAAATTTTGATTTAGAGAAGCCTCCCTATGATCTGCCCTTACGAGCTATAATCATTCCTATGAGTAGAGCCTTTGCCTAAATTCAAAAAATACAAGCCTTAGTACCTTGACTATGAGTTGACAGAACGATCCGTAGAGATGACTATGAGCCGTAGAAATGACTCCTACAAACACCTAACACTTAGTCAAATTTCTAAAGTGGAAGATCACATCTACGAGGGAAGTTGACGAGTCGTTGAAGTTCCTATGATTCATAGAAACGACCCATTGGGAAACCTCAGAGACTCATTATTACAAGCTTCTAAGAAACCTGCAGGATGAGGGGAGTTCACAACTCATCGAGTCTTTGAAAACTCATAGACATGAGTTGTAGACCCCAACATTTTCCAACCCAATTTCACAATGGAAGATGACGACCTGTAGACATTTCTATGAGTCATAATGATGACTCGTAGGTGACTAATTTTAGGTTTTTAATGAGGGTAGATTGGTCTTTTTTCAACTTTTTTAGACTAAAACCCTGACATTTTAGGACTAAATTAAGTCCCTTATTAGTACCTAATACATCTAATACCGTCATTGACACTTGAATTATTTGAAATCGAGGATTTGAGAATAGGAAAAAGAAAAAGGGTTCAAGTTCTTCAAGCAAGGTCTCTGAGTTCTTGATTGTTCTTCGAGTCTAGGTGTGTAAGGCTGAACTAAAACATGGATTATGTTCCTCCATGTGCTCATGATTGTGATAGATTGATTATGTACGGATTGAGCCTCCATGATTGTATTCCTTGAAAAAGTCTTGTCTTAAAAATACACATGTTTTTACTGATTATTGATGAAATATTGATGTTTACAAATTAATTCCTTGAAACACATGAATTGAACTGCTTGCTTACTTGAACCCTAATAGCATGTTAAATGATATTGAAATGTATACATCTTAAGATTGAGTCTAGAGCCCTGAATTGTGAATGTACGATTGTGAATAGAATGTGAGCATGATGATAGTGCTGATAGTGTTGATGAATTTATGGTCTTGAATGTTGTCAAAACTGATTGTCTAAAAACCCTTCTTAAATAAATAATTAAAAATAATTGGGAAATTGATTGGTTGAAGGGAGTGATTTGATAGCACAAATAAATTGAAAGAGTCCAAAAGAGTCTTATTGAATTGGTTTGATTTGGATTGATTATCTTATGAGTTTGAGTCTTGGGAGAAGTATCGAGCACCAAATTGAGTAAGAGTAAGTAATAACATGAATCCAATAACTACGTCACCAAACGTAGGAGGGGATTGAACCGTTAAAGTCGGATATTTCCCAAATTATTATCCTGACGTGATAGGATTTGATTGGTTATGGATCCATGATTGTTGATTCGTTCCTACCATGGAAAGGTATAGATGGACGTGGAAACAATGTCGGTTTATTGTACTATCACTGGCTCATATGTGATAGTTGTCGGATAAGTAAAACTCTCATAGAGGTCTTGATAGTATTCTGAGTCTGATTGGAATGGATTGGATTAGATTGTATATGATTGGTCTTGTCTATATCTTATTCTTGTTTAGACTTAGGACATCATGATTGAGTTGTTCCTTCTTCTGAGTTGATTTAATTTTACCTTGTTGCATGTTTCATTCTATTATTTTTCATACTCATACATTCTACGTATTGGCGTCAATTTGGGCCTGCATCGTTTCATGATGCATAGATAGGTACTAGAGATTATCAAGAGGCGCACCATTGAGGATCTATTCGCTTTCAAATAGTTGGTGAGTCCTCCCTGTTTTCGGAGAATACGGCAGTTATCTTTCCAGCTTTGAGTTAGCTTTCCTTTATTTGACTTGTGGTAGCCATGAACCTTTTATTGGCACCTCTTAGGTTGTTGATAGAGGCTTCATAAACTACAGTGTTGATGATGTTGTTTTGTTTTGTTTTGACAAGTGTCATTCTTACTAGTTGTTGATTGGATAGATGGTTGGCCTTTGGCCTTATTTATGAGTAGTATTCTTGTGAGTTGATTCTTCTGCTGAAAGAATGTGATTGAATGAAGGTGTGATTAGACCAAGTGGTTCGCTTGAGAATCAGCAATGGTCTTCGAATGTCGGTCACGTTTAGGGTATCCTCCCGAGGCATGACATCAACAAAGCCTAATATAGTAATATAGTATCAAATAAACAAGTTAATCTTAAGATTCTGGTTAAATCAAGTTAAAAAAATAAATGGTCATGACATTTTTATTTTATTTTTTTAGAACTAGTTTATAGGGAATACCAGTCATTAAATAGATTAAAAAACAATGATTAAATTAATATACCCAGGACGGATCCATAATAGACCCATCTTTGAACTAAAGAAGTCTTGGAATTCTTTTGGTTAGGGAGAGGGACGAGATACTAGTCTTTATGGAGTGGCGGGTTTTGGTTTCTGTATTGTTTGATGTGGTTGTTGTGGTTGTTATTTCTGGGAGGAAAGAGATCGGAGAGGGTGAGAGATTTGTGGGGTTACTGGATAGCGAGATGGAGTAGAGGAGATGAAGGTGGGGCGATGTGTTTCTCACTGGGAAGAGAAGAGGAGAGTGGTGGTTTGGATGGTGGTCTTCGGTGGTGGAGAGAAAAGGAAGAAGCGACGGTTGAGATAGAGAAGAGGCGGAGGGAAATAGGAAAATAATGTGAGGGGAAGAGAGAGAGAGATTGTTTAGAGAGAGAGAGAGGAGAAGTGTGAAAATAGTTTAGGTTTTTTGGGTGTTGGTAGAAAAGATGAAATTAAATTAGGGAATTTAGGATTAGGCCAAAATATTGGTTAAATTAATTAGGCTAGAATTACAATTAATTGCCAAGAAATTATCTAAATAAATTGGATAAAAAGGATTATGCTTTAAATAAATTGGAGGAAAATTGAATAGATTTTTATCTAATTAATAACTATAATATATATGTTTAATAAGTAAAATCATAAACTTCATCAAGTAATAACTTTATATATATAAAGTAAATATGCATGTACATACGAAAAATAAAGATAATATATTTATATATATAAAAAAATGTCCACCTGTATATAATACGTACAAAAATACATGTGTAATATATATATATATATATATATATATATATATATATATTAACATAAATATATATATAATATAAATATGTTAATATAAATAAGTAAACTATAAAATAAACTTAATTAAGTAATGATTTTTATATACGTAAAATATACACATTCACGATATATACTAAAATAGACATGTAAAAATATTTGAACGTATCAATCTTGTTATTTTAATTTTTAAATTAAGAATACCGATAATAAAGATAAGAGTAATAATAATAATAACAACAACAAAATATTGCAAATTATGAATGTCAAAATATATAATTTATTGGGTAAAATTAAATATAAACTCATTCACTTAGTAAAAAAATAACTTTTTTTTAAAAATGCCTATTTATTAAAATAGCAATCCGAAAAGTAATTATAGGTTGGTCAAAATTGGGTGTCATGTCACAACCCGATTTCAAGTGTGATGGCACCTGTCCTTTCCCACCAGACAAGTCAGCCTAAAATCCAATATTTCAAAAAATATAGCAGAAACAATCTAAATAAATAAATAATAAACTAAAAGTAGAAGTCTTTCACTTAACTACCCCTAAAGATTGGTTGTCACATGTACAAGTCGCTAAAGAAAGTAAACAGAAATGAAAGTACAAGTCTCAATATGTCTTCAACTCTCAAATAGAATAAAGCATAAAAATATAGAAAGTACAAGAGTTTGCTGGATATCGATGGCTACCTCTCTCAACTCCCAAAAGCCTCGAATGATTAAGAAAAGAGAAGATGATCAAAGTCCAGATCGGAACCTACACAAGTGTAGAAGCAAGGGTGAGTACCAAACAACGCGGTACCCAGCAAGCTAACTAGAAAAACTAAGTAAAATCTAAAAAAATACACGAACTCCGTTTCCAACCCAACTGAACCTCCAGACTACAACTTACACAAAAATCAGCCCAACCTAACAGTTCATACTATACAGTTCAATAAGATACAGATCACAAAATATATCATACAAGTACTCAAAAGTCACAAACAAGCATCAAACTGTCAACACAGATATGTAGACTATGTATATGCACACCCAATTATTATGCATGTGTGCAATTATCGGCAAAGACCTCGACATAATAAACTCTGAATGGAAGTTTCCTCGGCCTTAAAATATCTGACTGAAAATGACCTCGGTCCCATAACCTCACCGGAAATGACCTCGGCCATATACTCTCACAGGAAATGACTTTGGCAATGTATTCCCGCCGAAAATGAGCTCAGCGATATAATCTCATCAGAAATGACCTCGATAATATAATCTCATCGAAAATGACCTCGAGAATGCCACATCTTTGATCGGAAATGACCTCGGTCTCACAATCATACACCTCTCATCATAGTGTTTCAGAACCAATGCAACAGGATGCTCACACAAGTAATGAGGAATAATCAATTCAGATAAACCGCAATCACAATTAGACTATCAAGTATTTCTTCAAATACACATAGATATCTAGATTACGGCATGAAAATTTCAATACTCAACAATATCACACATAATATTTTATTAACCCCAACATTTCATTTTAGATTAAATCATATCATAATTAAACCCGTAACCTCATCCCCATTACTCCCCAACACATATACAACGGGATATCCGATAATTCTAAGAGATTCACAGGGTTTAAAGAGTCTATTGCCTTAGCCAATACGCAATCGATCACTCCACGTGAGTTTCTCCTTTCCAAATGCACTCCAATTCACCACAATCGATAAATATTCAAGTTTCCAATCAAAATATATAACAAACGATATCCATGTCATATTTTTGATCACCGGACCAAAATTGACTCGAAATACCTGAAAAATCCAATTCCAAAACGAGCAGAAAATTTCAAAAATTTCATACTAAAACTCTCAAATAATTAATGGGTAATCAAGATTGGAGGTTAGAATCATTTACCCAAAAGTTCTCCCATAAAATCTCCTCTGAAAATCGTCTCCTCAAGCTCCAAAATCACCAAAAATGGTGAAAATAGGCGAGACCCCAACTTTGTCACTGTTCAGGGGTCATTTGCTCTCCGCGAACGCAGATCATTAACTCCGTGAACACGGAGGTTAACCAGATGTCCCTCCTCAAATACGGCATAAGCTCCGCGAATGCGGAGGAGGGACAACTATCCTTCAGCGAAACGCGAAAAAAGGACTCTTATGCACCACATGATAGAAATGTTACTTAAGTCTCCAAGTCTCCGAATGACCCTCAGGATTCGTTCTTGATCCTGTATACTCAATCCATTTATGCATCCCCGCTAAACTCAACATTCTGTACTCAACGGAACCATCAGAATTTGATTTCAAGACATCCTTGACCCAAAAATCAAAAAATCGCAACTAGACCAACAGTATGCCTCAAGAGACCAAAATGCCTTCGGAGCTTCCAAAAATTACACAGGAACTCTCCCTAGGTCCAAAATCACCCTTCAAATCCAACGGAGTAATCAGAACTCAATTCCAGACATCCAGTCCTTAAATGTTTCTGTCAACTCTCCTAGACCAATTTTAATATTTTGAAATTGATGGAATCAATGGAATTTCATTCCGAGATATGAAACTCCGAGTGACCTCAAATACCACTTTTGAGTTATTCTAAACCTTTAAAATTTATAATTTATCAAAAATCTCAACTTTTCAAGAAAACTACAAAATCGACTTTAGATATCAATAAAGTATGACTCGAGAAAACTATTGAGAGTGGTAAAATAGTCTTTTTATAAAAAAAATTTAAAATAACCTTCATGGTCATTAAATGTCAACATATTGCCCCTTCTTTGCTTGGAAATGAAGGACGAATTGATGAGCAAAGAAAGTTGATAGAGTAACCAATTTTGTCCAACCAATGAAATAATCTCAAAGAGAACCAATGAAATGAGTTGGGGTTGCAAAAAATATTGTGTCCGAGACTTCGATTTTAGGTTGCCTACATATCTCTGGTTATACGAAAATCAGATCGTGTGTAGTTCTAGATGTTAGAATAAGGAAAAAAAATTATCGAATTCAAAATTTGCCTCAATTTTAGATTATGGTAACACGGAGTTCTTACGGGTGATGAGGCATGAAGAGGTTAGCACAAATAGAACAAATACAGTCATGCTCAAACTAAGGCTACTTGCATATCCTAAGATGTGGGAAATCAGGTCAGATGTAATTCTAAAATATAACTTGAAATGAGAAATGCTCTGTAGCAATTTCTACTGAAGACCTATGGTAGAGAAAATAACAAGATTTTTTTAAAAAAAAAATTGCCCCAGTGTAGATATTTAGTGATACTGAGACGTGAAGGAGTTATAGACAAGATTTGAATTTGAACTTTTGAAAATCGGGTCGAGTTAAATTCTGAGAGTGAATCCCTGACGTAGCTAGGGATGCTTGACATTCCACTAGCTTACCCTAGTTTGCTACTTAGAAGGAGTTCCATGTTGTAGTGCATCGTCTTGTAAAATAGGTAAATGAGTGAAAAGTACCTGTCGCGGTTCAAAAATAACAAATTAAAATATTAATGTAAAGAGTAAAATGTAGATGTCCAAATGATTATTGATGTCTCTATTTTGTGGGATAAATGCGATGTAGGCAAAGTAACTTATAACGTAAAACTTCTAACTGGCGGGGCGATTGCAATGTAACACCTGCATCCGGCGGTGTAAAGCTTTTAATGTAAAGCCCCTGACTGGCGGGGCGATTATAATGTAACGCCTGTATCTGATGGTGTAGATCTTGTAATGTAAAGCCTCTGACTGGCAAGGCGATTGTAATGTACTGCCTATATCCGGTTGTGTAAAGTTTGTAAATTTAATGCTTGTGTCTGGTGGTGTAAAGCTTGTTATGTAACGCTGGTATCTGGCAATGTTAAGCTTGTAATGTAACGCCTGTATGTGGCGGTGTAAAGCTTGTAATGTAACGCCTATATAAGGCAGCATAAAGATTATAATGTAATGCCTGTATCCGATGGTGTAAAGCTTGTAATGTAACGCCTTTATTCAGCGGTGTAAATCTTGTAATTGAACGCCTGTATTTGGCGATATGACTGTAATATAATGCCTGTATCTGGTGAGAGAAAGCTTGTAATGTAGAATTTAATCATAGATGTGGGATGATGTTGTATGTATGCTCCTGATCAGTGGTGCGAGGTTTTATATATACAACCTCTAGACGGTAGAGTTTGAACGATGTTTGCTATGTATAGCCTCCAGACAGTGGAATTTGATGATGTTTGCTATGTACAACCTCCAGATGGTGGAGTTTGAATGATGTTTGCTATGTACAGCCGCCAGATGGTGGAGTTTGAAGATGTTTGCTATGTACAACCTCTAGACGGTGGATTTTTAATTATGTTCGCTATGTACAGCCTCCAAACGGTAGAGTTTGAACGATGTTAGACTGCATTTTCCAATTAAGGGATCTTATTTGATGCAGTTAGACGATATTCTCCAATTGATGGAACTTATTTGACGTAGTTAGATGGTGGTCTTTAATTGGTAAAGATTGTTGACGAGGTCAGATGACAAGCTCTAATTGGTGGAGTTATCTTTGACAAAAACCAAACTATCCTATTTATCCTATGGGGCCCCTTTGTCTTCAGTATTTTGATCTAGATCTTGAGCGTACCGATAAAGATTTAAAAGGGAATATTTAAGACAGCAAATCCAAGTATAAAGTACTTCCGATAAATAAGGTAAAGAAAGGATATTTTGGCTTAGGATTTTAAGAATTCGAATGGCGTCTTCAGTCATGCCCTAAGACATGAAGTTATCTTCCTTAATATCTTGTATTCCTGCGCTCAAAGAAAATTTTTAGTTTGGGAGGGGGTGTTGATTTGTATCGACTCACGAATTCAAGCCTCATTACTGAAAACCTTCAATACTTCTTTAGTCTATCCGTAGTATCTTACCCTACAGACTTGGAGGTGGAATAGTAGAGAAGTATTTTTAAAATATATTTATATATATATATATATTATATATATATATATATAGAGAGAGAGAGAGAGACAAAGAGAGTAATCCTTTATCACTTTAAGGTTATGACATGTTTCAAAGTCCATCGAGCTTCTTCATATCCAAATATAATCACTCTTGTATTCTTGTCTTCTGATGACGCCTCTTATGAATCGCTCACAAAATTCTTCATGTTCTAATGATACTTAACTAAAAAAGGGTTTCCTAAAGGTATGATCAAACCTTTAAGGTTGCCTACGTATCCCCAAATGTGAATTAGGTATGTGCGTAGTTTGAGGATAAAAGGCGAACATTTTGCAATGAATGACCGAGCCTGACTCAGGCTGCCTACGTATCCAAGTGGAATCATGTCAGGATGTAGTTCAATTATAAAAAGTGAACTATAAGAATAAAATATGTGATGTAATGACCGAGCCTGACTCAGGCTGCCTACGTATCCAAGCGAAGTCAGGTCGTAGCATAGTTCTAGTAAAATAAGAAAGTAAATTAATACAATGACCAGTCCTGACTCAGGCTGCCTATATATCCAAGTGGAATCAGGTCAGGAAATACAATAGAAAGTGAGAATATGAAGGGACCGAATTTGATAGGGATAGCCTACGTATACCACCGAGGGAAGTCGGGTCAACCGTAGTTCTGTTTACATAAAAATTATGTTTTTGGATTTTCTAACGGAGACCGAACCCGATATGGTTTGCCTATGTACCCCACCATGGGAATTCAGGTCGAGATGTAATTCTGTTACAGGAAATGCAAAAGTACAAAAACATTTAAAGTAGTCTTGATGTCTTCAGATGTAGTACTTCTTGATGGCGTCTGAATTGATTAGCTTCATGCTCATAGTGATGTCCATCTTCGCCAAGATAACTGCTCCTCTAGAGAGTACTCTATGAACCATGTAAGGACCTTGTCAGTTTGGTGCAAATTTCCTTTTAGCTTCTCCTTGGTTAGGAAATATCTTCTTCAATACCAATTGTCCTGGTGTGAACTGTACAATCCTGCTATGAGTCCATTCTGCATCATCTAAACTGACCTCTTGAATAATCCTTAAAGATGGTATTTCCACTTCAGTAGGTGTTACTGCTTCTGAACCATAAACCAACATATAAGAAGTTGCCCTAGTGGATGTTCTGATTATAGTACGATAACCGAGCAGAGCATATGGTAGCTTCTCGTACCATTGTCTATGACTATCCACTATCTTCCTTAAAATCTTCTTGATATTCTTATTTGCATCTTCAAGTTCTCCATTCATCTTTGGTCGATAAGTTATGGAATTTCGATGAGCAATCTTAATTGTTCACAAATTTCCTTTATAAGATTGTTGTTGAGATTGGAAGAATTATCTGTTATGATTGATTCTGGAATCCCAAACTGACAAACTAGATTGTTGTGAACAAAGTCTGCCACTACCTTCTTATTTCTACCTTTTATGTTGAAGCTTCGACCCATTTTATAAAATAATCGATAGCTACTAGGATGAAATGATGTCCATTTGATGTCGGAGGCTCTATGGGTCCAATTACATCCCCAAGCAGCAAATGGCCAAGGGGAACCCATAACATTGAGTTCATTTGGTAGAACTCGTATAAAATCTCCATGCACTTGGTGTTGATGACACTACTGCACGTATCGAATGCTATATCTCTCCATGGTCATCCAAAAATATCCAGCTCTTAAGATCTTTTTAGCTAGAGTGAACCCATTCATGTGAGGTCCACATGTTCTTGTATGTATTTCTTCTAAAAGCCTTGTCACTTCCTTGGCAT